>NW_026571018.1:39554873-39589873 GCF_026225935.1 Boleophthalmus pectinirostris
CAGTGGGAGTAAACTTCAGACTCAGCGCCTTAAACAACGTCTTGATAGTTTTGTGGATCGATGTGGAGCTGCAGCGTTTCTCCAGGACGAGGCTGAATTAAACGAGCGAACAATAAAAAGCCTCTGAGTGGAGGAGGAGCGGGACATCGATCGCACACTTAGTGCCTCGGAGCGTCGTCCCGCGGGAGGGCGCGTTAGCCTCGGCCAATCACGCGCCCTCGCCCCGGGGAAGAGTCCCCCGGGACCGAGCGAGCGCCGCCACCGGGGCCCCTGATGGAACAACACTCACCGAGCGCCGCCGCCGGGGCCCCTGACGGAACAACACGCCCAAACACGGAAGCGAGGAATCATCACGGACACGGCACAGGAAACACAGAAAACACAGGAAACAAACAGGAAACAAACAGGAAACAAACAGGAAACACAGGAAACAAACAGGAAACAAACAGGAAACACAGGAAACAAACAGGAAACAGGAAACAAACAGGAAACAAACAGGAAACACAGGAAACAAACAGGAAACAAACAGGAAACAAACAAGAAACACGGGAAACAAACAGGAAACAGACAAGAAACAAACAAGAAACAAAGAAAACAAAGGAAACAAACAGGAAACAAAGAGGAAACAAACAGGAAACACGGGAAACAAACAGGAAACAAAGAGGAAACAAACAGGAAACAAAGAGGAAACACAGGAAACAAAGAGGAAACAAACAGGAAACAAACAGGAAACAAAGAGGAAACACAGGAAACAAACAGGAAACACAGGAAACAAACAGGAAACACAGGAAACAAACAGGAAACAAAGAGGAAACACAGGAAACAAAGAGGAAACAAACAGGAAACAAACAGGAAACAAAGAGGAAACACAGGCTAAAGTTAACAGGGCGAGGGGGAGGAGTCGGGGGGGGGGTATTGATACTCGATACTGATACTACAGCTAAAAAGTATTGTGTGTGTTTCTGTGTTGTGTGTGTTTGTATTATTTGTGTGTGTGTATTACTTGTGTTGTCTTGTGTATGTGTGTGTATTGTGTGTGTGTGTGTGTGTGTATTGTGGCGTTCAGTTGTGTGTATTCCTTGTGTGTGTTGTGTGTATTCTGTGTCTTGTGTGTTGCATGTGTTGCTTATGTGTTTATTTTGTGTGCACTGTGTGTCTGTTGTATTGTGTGTGTGTGTGTTGTATGTTGTGTGTGTGTGTTGTGTGTGTGTGTGTGTAGTGTGTAGTGTGTGTGTGTGTTGTATGTGTTGTGTTGTATGTTGTGTTGTGTTGTGTGTGTGTGTGTGTGTGTTGTATGTGTGTGTGTGTGTGTGTGTGTGTGTGTGTGTGTGTGTGTGTGTGTGTGTGTGTGTGTGTGTGTATGTGTGTGTGTGTGTGTGTGTCTGTTGTATTGTGTGTGTGTGTGTTGTATGTTGTGTGTGTGTGTATGTGTGTGTGTGTGTGTGTGTTGTGTGTATTGTGTGTGTATGTGTGTGTGTTGTATGTGTGTGTGTGTGTGTGTGTGTGTGTGTTGTATGTGTGTGTGTGTGTTGTAGTGTGTGTTGTGTGTGTGTGTGTGTGTGTGTGTGTGTATGTGTGTGTTGTATGTTGTGTGTGTGTTGTGTTGTGTGTGTGTTGTATGTGTGTTTGTGTGTGTGTTGTGTTGTGTTACCTTCTGCCACAGTGACTCTCTTGAGGCGAGGCTGGAGCAGGCGGCGACAAACCAACAGTTCCCGAGTTGCCCCTGGTGCAGATCATGAGCACTGATCCCATCGACGAACAGGTGAGGGTCGACGCACAACTCCTGAAACACAACACACACACACACAACGAACAGGTGAGGGTCGACGCACAACTCCTGAAACACAACACACAACACACACACAACGAACAGGTGAGGGTCGACGCACAACTCCTGAAACAACACACAACACACACACAACGAACAGGTGAGGGTCGACGCACAACTCCTGAAACACAACACACACACACAACGAACAGGTGAGAGTCGACGCACAACTCCTGAAACACACAACACCTTGTGATGTCATGAAGTGGTCGTTTAGTTCAGTCGAGATTTAAACTCCAGGATGAAATTATTACAATCTGAAATGATTTGAACGTTCTGCTCATGAACCTCCAGCTCGTCACGTCAGGTTTGTTGTTGTTGTTGTTGTGTTTGTGTAGTTTTGTGTCGTGTTTTTCTGTTTTTGTTGTTTTTTTTTGCTGCGTCACTGGAGAAAACAGCAGAGACTCGACTTCCTGCAGAAACGACCGTCACGACCACAGAAGAACCACAGAAGAACCACTCAGAGGCTTTCAGCTGCATCACTGTGGAGCGGAAACTGCTCTGACCACGACAGGAGAACCCTGCCGCCTCCTGCCGCCTCCTGCCGCCTCCTGCCGCCTCCTGCCGCCTCCTGCCGCCTCCTGCCGCCTCCTGCCGCCTCCTGCCGCTTCTTTTGATTTATTTATTTATTTATTTACACGTTTTTTAGTGAGAAACACAATTTAGATTCTTCAAATGTTTCATGTGAAGAACTTTTTTGAATTTGAAATTTCGTTAACACTTTATAATAACTACACCTTACTTAGCCTTAATAAAGCATGAACAAAGATTTAATTAATAATGATTCACGCTTAGTAAATGTTTAATAAAGCATAATTTGTTTTCACTTTAGAAAATCTCTCAAAAACACTTAACTAACAGATAACAGCTGCCTGAATGATCATTGCATTACATGTTTATTAGTAAATCATTATCTCATAGTTTAGTAATGATTAATAAATGCTCAAATGGTTAGTTCATGAGTAATTAAGTATGAAATAATTATGAGTAACTATTTACAGCACAGGTTAATTAAGTGCAAGTGCTAATTAAGGTAGTAATCAAGTAGTTACTAAGCGTGAATCATTATTAATTAAGTCTTTGTTCATTATTAATTAAGGCTTTGTTCATGCTTTATTAAGGCTAAATAAGGTGTAGTTATTATAAAGTGTTACCGAGATTTCTTGTGTGGGATTATGGGGGACGTCGGCTTGTGGGCGGAGCCTCGTACAGACTCGTACTGTTGACCATAAGGAGGGTTTGAACAGGGCCTGGGAGAGATCTCTAGATGACTCAAACACGGATGAGTCTGAAACCTCCTTAGAACAGGAGAGAAACGTTTGTCTACATCATCCCTGTTCTTTAAGTGTATAACACGTGTGATGTGCAGGACCGACCCTGACCTGTCGTCCTAATGTGTGTGTTTCCACGGCGACGCTCACGCCTGTGACAGGTGAAGGACGAACACCTCCATCATCCCCTGACCTCTGACCTCTGACTGTTCCTCCCCTCTGCTGCTGTGACATTAAACATGACACAGACTCTGCTGGAGTCTGGAGTCTGGAGTCTGGTTTGTGGACAGATGTTTCCTCATGGTTTAGTTTGTGGTTCATACAGAAGAGAATCATCAACACACAAACACACAGGCCACCCGAGTCCCCACAAGTGAGCGAAACGTCTTCAGACCAAACAGTTTTTCCTGACGTCAGCAGAACTAATCTCTGAGGTTCAGATAAAAACTCACATGTCCCGAGTTTCAAATCAAGTTGCCACAAAAAACAAGACTTTTAACAGAATCTCCCGCTCCAATAAACACGACACACTTTTGTATTTCGTTCAAAGTCTGTGTAAAGACGTGTTTCTCCTCAGACTCACATGAGGCTCACGATGTTCACGTCACAGGAGAGAATCTGGAGTCAGACTTTATGTTATGAAGAGGAACAAAAAAGAAATTCAGGATCATGTGTCGCAGGTTAATCTGAACATTTTAAGACCAAAATGTCGAGGCCACAACAACGAGCCACAAGAGCCAAATGTAAAGACACAGGAGCCAGAAGAGCCTCCTGGAGAACTTCCTGTTTTGCACACGGCGGTGAGAGCGTTAGATCTGTCCACTCATATTTACAGTCCAGAGTTTAACTTTAACTTTAGAGCCACAAACTAAAGTTGTTTTTGCTGAGCTCGGCGTTATGATCACACACAAATTCAGATTCGATCCAGATTTGATTTACGAATAAACCTGAGTTCTGTTTTGGGGAAACACGGAGCAGCGATTCACCTGGAGGAACCACGACCTGTTCAAACCCTCCTGACGGTCAACAGTACGAGTCTGTACGAGGCTCCGCCCACAAGCCTCCAGCCCCACACACACACACACGACAACTCTCCATAAAAACACAAAAACACGACACAAAACTGCAGCGACGGGACGAACGGGACGTGACCTGCAGGAGTTTCGCGTCATAAAAAAAGTGCAGAGTCACTTTAAAAAAACGAAGTCGAGGATGAAACGAGAGACGACAGTGAGGATGTGCTTCCCTCTTTCTCTCTTCCTCTTTCTCTCTCTCCTCATCCTCACGTCTTTCTCCCGGAGACAGGCGGTGTGTATCGCCATGGAAACTGGGTCACACGGAAGAAATGTTTTGTAGCGAGCAGACGGAGAGAGTTCAGAGGAGGACAGTGACTCTGACATGTGGAGTCACACTTCCTGTTTGTGTTCAGTTCAGGTTCAGACTCGTCTCAGACATTTGGCTCATTTACAAAAGAATCACGAGTCCAACAAGAACCACACGACAGAACCTCACACACACACGACAGAACCTCACACACACGACAGAACCTCACGCACACACGACAGAACCTCACACACACACGACAGAACCTCACGCACACACGACAGAACCTCACACACACGACAGAACCTCACACACGACAGAACCTCACACACACACGACAGAACCTACACACACGACAGAACCTCACGCACACACGACAGAACCTCACACACGCACGACAGAACCTCACACACACACGACAGAACCTCACGCACACGACAGAACCTCACGCACACGACAGAACCTCACGCACACGACAGAACCTCACACACACGACAGAACCTCACACACACGACAGAACCTCACACACACGACAGAACCTCACACACACATGACAGAACCTCACACACACACACACAACCTCACACACACACGACAGAACCTCACACACACGACAGAACCTCACACACACGACAGAACCTCACACACACGACAGAACCTCACACACACGACAGAACCTCACACACACAAGACAGAACCTCACACATGACAGAACCTCACACACACGACAGAACCTCACGCACACATGACAGAACCGCACACACACGACAGAACCTCACACACGCACGACAGAACCTCACACACACGACAGAACCTCACACACACACACGACAGAACCTCACACACGCACGACAGAACCTCACACACACACGACAGAACCTCACACACACACGACAGAACCTCACACACACGACAGAACCTCACACACACGACAGACACACGACACTCACACACGACAGAACCTCACACGACAGAACCTCACACTCACACGACAGAACCTCACGCACACACGACAGAACCTCACACACACACGACAGAACCTCACACACACGACAGAACCTCACACACACACGACAGAACCTCAGAACCCACACGACAGAACCTCACACACACGACAGAACCTCACACACACACGACAGAACCTCACACACACAAGACAGAACCTCACACACACACGACAGAACCTCACAGACACACACGACAGAACCTCACACACACACACGACAGAACCTCACACACACACGACAGAACCTCAACACACACACACAGAACCTCACACACACGACAGAACCTCACACACACACAGACAGAACCTCACACACACACGACAGAACCTCACACACACAAGACAGAACCTCACACACACACGACAGAACCTCACACACATGACAGAACCTCACACACACACGACAGAACCTCACACACACACGACAGAACCTCACACACACACGACAGAACCTCACACACACACGACAGAACCTCACACACACACACCTCACACACGACAGAACCTCACACACACGACAGAACCTCACACACACACGACAGAACCTCACACACACACGACAGAACCTCACACACACACGACAGAACCTCACACACACGAGTGGATGTGGAGAACAGAACTCTCATCAAATCTGAAGATGAATCCAGGATGCGTCGTGTTGTTTTTAGAGTTTGTGTCTTCGTCTCACGGGTCTAAAAATAATTTTTCTCTTCCACATTTACGTCTTGAATCCGGACGAGCTCCTCCCGCCGCGCGTCGTCTGGAACGGGGACGATGTGGAGTGTTTGGACCAATCGGAGCGAGAGCTGCTGGAGCGTCTCCGAGCGGCGAGGATCAGTCTCACGAAGACACTTAAATCAGGCATGTCCAAACTATGGCCCAGGGGCCAAATGCGACCCTGGGACACATTTTTCTTGGCCCTCAGAATTCCAGGTGAATTGGCCCAAATGACCTTGGATCAGTCCAATGAGATTCATTTGCTCTTCCGATATTCTATGTTATTAGGTTATTTTTTTCAGACCTAGAGTGGAGTTCCCAAGTTCACAACTGGGATTCTGTCCTGAGGAAGTGGGACTGCAGGTGGCGCTGTCGTCCTGCCTCCACCGGTAGGAAGACGGCGCCAAAACCTGTTTAAATCATCTGATCAGACACGTCACAGCAACATCACGTGACTCTGAGGAAGACGCGAGTGAACCGTCCAAACTGTCAGGGATGAAATACACTCTGGGTCTGAAAAAAAGAACCTGAAAACATATTACCTTGGATCAACTAAAAATGATTTTTTACTGCAAGTTTTTTGAGAATCTACCTTGATAAAGCTAATAATGAATATGTAGTGTGTGTTTTTAAGGATCTTAGTGTGAATAAAGACGGACAGTTCATTCTGACGAGATAAACATGCAAATACTTCAATTATTCCCAGTACTGAGCTCCAGTCCACGACCCTCGATCGTCCCTCTGCTTCGTCTGTGTTTAGAGACGTGGACCTTGATGAAAAAGGTTTGGACACTAATGATTTAAACTTTGAAAAAAATTTTTGTTGTTGTGAAAATAACAACAACAAACAAATGTTGTGAAAATAGAAAAAAATCCAACAGAATCAACCTTTGTGAAAGAGAAAAACCCTGAAGAACATGGACAGGTTCAGTTCCCTCTTCTCTCTCTGTTTTTCTCTTTCTCTCTGTTTTTCTCTCTCTCTGTTTTTCTCTTTCTCTCTGTTTTTCTCTTTCTCTCTGTTTTCTCTTTCTCTGTTTTTCTTTCTCTCTCTGTTTTTCTCTTTCTCTTTCTCTCTGTTTTTCTCTTTCTCTCTGTTTTTCTCTTTCTCTCTGTTTTTCTCTTTCTCTGTTTTTCTCTTTCTCTCTGTTTTTCTCTTTCTCTCTCTCTTTTCTCTCAGGTTGAATTCCCAGTTGCTTTTCTCTCTGTGTGAGATTCTGTCTGAGCCCAAACTCCTGGAGCGACAGAACCTGGAGCGACGACTAGAGGGGGAGGAGCTTAGCCATGCTTTGGACATGATTGACAGGTGGATTAACCAATCAGAGAGAGGCCTGCTCTGTCAGTGTCAAAACAAACACGTCTGCTCAAAGGACGGAGAAACAGAGACGATTTTTACAGAATCGACAATCGAAGCTCCAAACTCTGACTCATCTCAGGTCAAAGAGGTTTTAGGGTCATTCCCCCTCAACGTCACCCCCCAAAAAATGCAGTTTAAACCCTCACGTTGTCCAGTTGCAAAGAAAACTGGTGTAAGTCATGGCCAAAACAGACAAAATCTCAAACTGTATCATGATCAGACCAACGGTTTCTGAGAGAAATATTGCAATTTGATTTTTTCACTCTTTTTGTGTGGCCGAATTTCAAATCGGTCCGATATAAAAAACCAAGGAATCTCTGGAAAGTGGAAATCATCAAGAATCTTTTATTTAAAATTTATTTTTTGCATTTAAGTTCTTTTAAGACGACCTCAGTGACACAAATTTAAGCCTGTACGTCGACTACAACATATAAAACATCTGGAGGGGTTTTCTTTTTTATTTTCACACAAATTTACCTTATCTCAAAAGTACTCAAATGCAAAAATAAATACAAGATTTGGATTCCTTCTGACGTCCCCTTTCCAGAGATACGTTGGTTTTTGATATCGGACCAGTCGTTTCTGAGTTAATGCAGTTTGAAATTCAGCGACCACAAAAAAAAAAAAAAAAGTGAAAAAATGTAATTGTGAAGTCTCGGAAACTGTTGGTCGGATCAAACTTAAATGTGAGATTTTGGCTCTTCTGGCTTTCATTTACCTACACACCAAGTTTCATCAAAATTTGATAAAGTAGGTTTAACTCATCAGGTGATCTGAGGTGGACTCAGCCTCTACGTTTTGTTCTGAATGTTCCGAGAGTTTTGGAGGAGACGCGTCTTCTGTGTTTGAGGGACACGAGAGACAAATGAGTCTTTGTGTTTGGATCGTCTCAGGTTTGGACGGACTTTTGTGTGTGTTCTTGTGTGTGTGTGTGTGTGTGTTCTTGTGTGTGTGTATATTTGTGTGTGTGTGTGTGTGTGTGCGCGCCCTCACCCGCGGGCGCTTCCACACGACTCGGCCGATTCGGTTTCCGTGGAGGAACAGGGAGTCGTCTTTGGCGGGGAAGCGCGGGTCCTCGTAGAGCAGCCCGCTCTGCAAACACTGACGCTTCAGAGACGAGTACTGCTGCCCCTCGAACGCCTTCACCGAGCAGAACATGGTCCTCACCTGCAGGGGGCGCAAGAAACAAGACAATAAACACCTGAACCTCACCTGCAGGGGGCGCAAGAAACAAGACAATAAACACCTGAACCTCACCTGCAGGGGGCGCAAGAAACAAGACAATAAACACCTGAACCTCACCTGCAGGGGCGCAAGAAACAAGACAATAAAACTGAACCTGCAGGGGGCGCAAGAAACAAGACAATAAACACCTGAACCTCACCTGCAGGGGGCGCAAGAAACAAGACAATAAACACCTGAACCTCACCTGCAGGGGGCGCAAGAGAAACAAGACAATATAGGCGAGTTTCATTGTTGACAAAAGCGTGCTGCTGGGAATTATTTTGGTCGGTGGCAAGAAACACTAATTCAACACGACGGACGGAGCGAGAAAACACGTAAAGGGTATTGATCCTGGTTATTTATCCACTCTAACGGCAGACGACCCAAGACCATTTGACCAGAAATTGGTCATAAACATCGACGGACGACAAATCCCCCTTTTCAACCCCGACAGAGTCTGGACCAAACCAAACTTCTGGTCAGAATCTCCAACTCCCTGGACAAATATTCACTTGGGCGACATCCACAATGACTTGGTGGAAACTCCTGGGCCATTCACAGCAGAAAAGATGAAAACCTCCAAGAGTCTGGATGTGTTGTTGAACTTGTTGAGTCCACGGTTTGTTAGGATCTTCTACGTTTGCTCTGCGGATGTTTGAAAGTCGTTTAATTCACCGTTAGCGGATATAAAAAAAGACATTTTCCTTCTTCCGTGCTTCTATTTGTGCGTCCGATAATGCAGCAGGAATTTACCATTATCAGGGAGAAATACACGAGGTTACACACTGTGTTTGACGCTACCGTGTTTCTGCCTCCGAACAAAATATTTCCCAGCAGCAACGCGGGCTTTTAATGCACTCCACGGGACCCGACGCAAAACAGAGCGACGCGGGACACGTTTTGAAAGCTCAGTGTGGGCGCGGCAGGACACTACAGTCCCACAAACTAAATCTGAGTGTAAAATAAAATAAACAAATGATTCATGTTTGTTTGTCGTTCATCATTTGTGCTGGAGATTTGATTTGGCATCAATAAAAACGTTTTAAACAGACTAAACTTGTGTGTGTTCTAATCTTGTGCACATTTTAGACCAGGAGTCCCCAACCCTCCTCCCCTACACCTCGTGGACGTCCAACCGTGGCCCCTCTCCTACATCGTGCGGACTGTCCCCCGTCCCGTCCACTCAACCAGAACTAAAATAAAAGACTAAAACTAAAAGATACGGATCATTCTGCGTCCACACCGAAGGTGAAAGGAACGTATCAAAGACGAAACATAAATGTGTTTTGTGTTGTCACCGTAAAACACCAAATAATCTCCGGGACGTTTATTAGTTTCAGTCACTTAACAGACCAGGCTTTTATTTGAGACCAGGCGGCGATTTAGGGCAGGAGATTCATTTCTTCCTCATGAAAATCTTGCTCATCTGGTCCTCGGTCCGACTATAAGTTAGTTTTTATACGACGTCCTGGTGACTCCTTTGTCTTTTCCTTGTGGACAGATTCCCGGCGTGTTTTCGTCCGTCTTTCTGATCACAAACTCAAGTCATTTTACCAAAACTCTGAAATCACAGGTGTCCAACATACGGCCCGGGGGCCAGATCCGGCCCTCCAACACCTTTAATCTGGCCCTGGGCTGATTTTCTACTCAAATATTTTAATGATATTTTCTATTAAAATGGTGTTAATTTTGTGTGGTGTTTATCACAGCAGCGTCTCCAGCGTCTCTGTACGTGGCCCCTCCCACCAGAGCAGCACAAATGAAGACTTGTCTCTTTCCAAACGCTCTTAAAGGACGATCGTTTTGACTGTTGACCGTGACACCCTCATCAGAAAAATGTCCAACATGAGAAAAGTGGAGCCGAGTGCAGGATTTTACAACAAAAATGGACTTATTCCTGTTTACAGACAAGTTCATGTTCAAACTTTGTGTTGAAATTGTATTTTTCTTAAAGTTTCAGGTTGTTCATAATATTATAATATTTTGTAAAAGAAAGAGTTCATCAATTAAAAAGATTTGTGTAATAGATTTGTGTTTCTCTGCACAAATATTTGAACTTCTTGTTATTTTTGGGGTTTATATGACATGAGTTTTCTGATCCGGACACTTTGGATCAAAGTCGGTTGGACTCGACCCCAGAACAACATGAGTTTGACTCTCCTGGTCTAAAACCTGCTTCCATTTCCTGTTCGCTGCGCTGCTCCATTTTTTTTTTACGTCACTTCGAAATTGGGATTTCGCAGCGTCCACGTCTTTTCTTCTACTTTTTCAGTGAAGCCGAGTCTGACCGGATGCACCAGAGAACGGAGCCTGTCCACTCGAGTCACACGACCAGACTGGTGTGGGCAGGACCGACCTGAAGTCAAACTGCTACAAAACTAAACGGGTGAAGAAGAAAAACATGCAGCGTCAGTGCTCACGTCTCCTCCCAACTCGCCCGAGTTTGTGTTTCTGAACCTCGATGTGTTTGGTCGTGAACAGCTCGTTTTCATTTCCCTGCGGTGAGTCTGACGGAGCCGCAGACGGAGCCGCAGACGGAGCCGCAGACGGAGCCGCAGACGGAGCCGCAGACGGAGCCGCAGACGGAGCCGCAGACGGAGCCGCAGACGGAGCAGTGCGTCCTGTTAGCGTCACACTCACAGAGAACGTGGACGACGGCTGGAAAATATCAATTAAAAAATGGAACAGAAGCAGAACAGACGCTTCAGCTCCTCGTGTCGTTCCCCCGCAGTAACAAGTGTTTACGAGGCTCCGCCCACACAGTACGAGTCTGTACGAGGCTCCGCCCACACGCTCCACACGACAATTTACAAAAACACAGAAAAGATGAAACAAAACTGAACAGACTCAGATCCAACATGAAAATAAAACACAAATAAACTGAAAAACTTCTGTTCCCACACGTCCTCCTGAACCAGGACTAAACCAGGACTGAACCAGGACTAAACCAGGACTAAACCAGGACTGAACCAGGACTAAACCAGGACTGAACCAGGACTAAACCAGGACTGAACCAGGACTAAACCAGGACTGAACCAGGACTAAACCAGGAAACCAGGACAGTTAAGTTCCTTCTGTTGCTGCTCCTTCTGCAAACAGGTTCAGCCCTCGACAAACACCAGATCTGATCACAACAGGATGTTTTTGTCTGGACTCTGGGCCCTGAGCTCTGGTCTGGTCTCTGGTCTGGTCTGGTCTCTGGACTCTGGTCTGGACTCTAGTCTGGACTCTCTGGACTCTGGTCTGGACTCTGGTCTGGTCTGGTCTGGACTCTGGTCTGGACTCTGGTCTCGTGCAGGTTCTGGACATAGACTGGACTTCGTTGCAGCGCGTGCTCTCTGGGCACAGGCGGGAAACAGGAGCTCGCGGACAGACGCGCGTGTCCGTCAGGCTCGTGCGTTCGGACCCCGGTCCCGGTAAATGATCCACGCGCCACACCTCAGCCGCAGCTCTGCGCCACCGGAGCCGCGGGAGCCGCCGGAGCCACCGGAGCTACCGGAGCCACCGGAGCCGCGGGAGCCGCCGGAGCCGCACAAACACCGGAGCCCGGACGTTTTCCGCTGCGTTTGCGCAGACTCCGGGCGCGTGGGTCTCGTGCGGGATTAGCGCAGATTTCCCGCGGACCCCGACAGGAGCAGCTCGTGCCGCGATGCCTCGTGCGCATCTGTGACCGGAACCCGAACAGAACCCGAACAGAACCGGAGCGACGCGGAGGATCGAGCATCTCCCGAGATTCACCGCACCGCCTCTGCCGCTCCTGCCGCCTCGCGCCGCCGCCGCCTCCATCAGCGCCCCTCGCGACACCTGCCGCGGCTCCGGGGAGCGCGAGGCGCCGTTACCTAAACCGAGGCCTCCTCCGCGGGGGGGCGCGCTCTGTCCGGGCCTCCTCCGGTCTCCTCCGGTCTCCTCTCCTCCGGCTCCGGCTCCGGGGGGGGGTCTCTCTCTCTCTCACGCGGCGGCGGTGCGCCTCCACAGCCGCGGCAGCGACAAGCTCCGTCAGCGCGCGGGCCGCGGCGCGCGCGGAAGCGCCGCGCTCACGAGCGCCTCTTCATCCAAACTCCTCATCCTCACGAGCGCGAGGACGAGCCTAAAGGTCAAAGGTTAAAGAGGGTCAAGTGTTAAACACGTGATTAGATCAAAGAGCGCCGACCTCACGCGCCGCGCCACATCAAAGACCCCGAAACAAACACGAGCTTTTATTTTGAAAAGAACAACAGGAAGTAGAACATGTGCGCGTGCCCCCCGCCCCTCCGCCCCCCCCCCCGCGCCGCAGAAATAGAGAGAGGGGGGGTAAACCTGCGCATGCGCACACGGGCTTTAAAATCTCATTTTTTCATTTGTTTTTTTCACAAAGAAAAACACGAAACAACAAAAAGAAACAGAAGATTTATCCACTTCACACATGTGAACACTTCACACACACGTGAACACTTCACACACACATGTGAACACTTCACACACACATGTGAACACTTCACACACATGTGAACACTTCACACACATGTGAACACTTCACACATGTGAACACTTCACACACACGTGAACACTTCACACACACATGTGAACACTTCACACACACATGTGAACACTTCACACACACATGTGAACACTTCACACACACATGTGAACACTTCACACATGTGAACACTTCACACACGTGAACACTTCACACACACGTGAACACTTCACACACAGACACTTCACAACACATTGAACACTTCACACACATGTGAACACTTCACACATGTGAACACTTCACACATGTGAACACTTCACACACATGTGAACACTTCACACATTGACTGACACTTCACACACATGTGAACACTTCACACATGTGACACACATGTGAACACTTCACACATTGAACACTTACACATGTGAACACTTCACACACACATGTGAACACTTTCACACACACACGTGAACACTTCACACAGTGAACACTTCACACACACTTGAACACTTCACACATGTGAACACTTCACACATGTGAACACTTCACACACATGTGAACACTTCACACATGTGAACACTTCACACACATGTGAACACTTCACACATGTGAACACTTCACACACATGTGAACACTTCACACATGTGAACACTTCACACATGTGAACACTTCACACACATGTGAACACTTCACACATGTGAACACTTCACACACACATGTGAACACTTCACACATGTGAACACTTCACACATGTGAACACTTCACACATGTGAACACTTCACACATGTGAACACTTCACACACACATGTGAACACTTCACACACATGTGAACACTTCACACATGTGAACACTTCACACACATGTGAACACTTCACACATGTGAACACTTCACACACATGTGAACACTTCACACATGTGAACACTTCACACACATGTGAACACTTCACACACATGTGAACACTTCACACATGTGAACACTTCACACATGTGAACACTTCACACATGTGAACACATGTGAACACTTCACACATGTGAACACTTCACACACATGTGAACACTTCACACATGTGAACACTTCACACACATGTGAACACTTCAACACATTGACACACATGTGAACACTTCACACATGTGAACACTTCACACATGTGAACACTTCACACACATGTGAACACTTCACACATGTGAACACTTCACACACATGTGAACACTTCACACACATGTGAACACTTCACACACATGTGAACACTTCACACACATGTGAACACTTCACACATGTGAACACTTCACACACACATGTGAACACTTCACACACATGTGAACACTTCACACACATGTGAACACTTCACACATTCACACATGTGAACACTTCACACACACACATGTGAACACAACACACACACACACACATGTGAACACTTCACACACATGTGAACACTTCACACATGTGAACACTTCACACACATGAACACTTCACACATGTGAACACTTCACACACATGTGAACACTTCACACACATGTGAACACTTCACACACATGTGAACACTTCACACACATGTGAACACTTCACACATGTGAACACTTCACACACATGTGAACACTTCACACATGTGAACACTTCACACACATGTGAACACTTCACACACACATGTGAACACTTCACACACATGTGAACACTTCACACATGTGAACACTTCACACACACATGTGAACACTTCACACACATGTGAACACTTCACACATGTGAACACTTCACACACATGTGAACACTTCACACATGTGAACACTTCACACATGTGAACACTTCACACATGTGAACACTTCACACACACATGTGAACACTTCACACACATGTGAACACTTCACACATGTGAACACTTCACACATGTGAACACTTCACACACATGTGAACACTTCACACATGTGAACACTTCACACATGTGAACACTTCACACATGACTCATCACTTTTATAATCGCGTCTTTCTTCTTTACACTTGATTCTTCAGACTCTGTGGTTAAACTCCTGCTGGAGCCACAACTGCCCCGGGGCAACTGACGGAAGTGAGGCTGCCAATCTGTGCCATTGGCCCCTCCCACCACCACCAACACACACACACAGACACACACACACACACACACACACACACACAGACACACACACACACACACACACACACCACACACACACACACACACACACAGACAGACACACACACACACACACACAGACAGACACACACACACACACACACAGACAGACACACACACACACATTAAAAACATTACGGGACATTTAAGATTCAAATCCTTGAGGTTTAAACGTTGCGGTGATGACGTCACTTTGGAGCTTCTGTAAATGTTTCGGTCACGAGGCGCGAGCTCCGCGGATCCGAATCTGAACGAGTCACGTCAGGACGAGCGTGTGCACGTGCAGCTCCGCGCGGCCGCGGCGCCCTCCGCCGGACACAGAGAGAACTGCAGCACGAGCCACGAGTCCCACCGGCTCCTCACGGCTCTTCACGGCTCTTCACGGCTCCTCACGGCTCCTCACGGCTCCTCACGGCTCTTCACTGCGCATGCGTGTTTATGGTTAAAACATCAGACGTAAATAAATAAAAGAGTAAATATTAAAGTACACGAGGCTCTGGAGGAAGTACTGCACTACTGCGTTTGTTACTTAAGTAAAAGTACAAATACAGAGGCAAAAGTTACTCAAGTAAAAGTATCACGTGAGAAAATCTACTTCAGTAAAAGTATCAAAGTACTTGTTTAAAAATGTACTTAAAGAGTAAAAAGTAAAAGTATTTAGAGTTTTAGAACTTTCAAAGGAGGAAATGTAGAGATTTTTTTGTTTTTTGTTTAAAGAAAAATACTTTTACTTTTCAGTTGTTCTAAACAGTAGAGTAAAAGTACAAGTAACTGCTGTCAAAAGTAAAAAGTACTCACTGTCAAATGTACTCAAGTAAAAAACAAAAGTACTTTTACTTTGGTACTTCTGGACCTTTCACCTTCCACTGAACGTGAAACGTCCAACACTTGTCTGGAATGTTCCACAGTGCGACTTTAAACCTTTTTATCTCCATGGA
Organism: Boleophthalmus pectinirostris; assembly: GCF_026225935.1. NCBI lineage: Eukaryota > Metazoa > Chordata > Actinopteri > Gobiiformes > Gobiidae > Boleophthalmus > Boleophthalmus pectinirostris. The sequence continues at coordinate 39,571,141 of NW_026571018.1, forward strand.
GACAAACCAGACACAGTCACAGGTTCAGATCTGTGGAGAAGCGACGCCCAGGAGGAAATTTGTTCCTAGAGATTTAGACCTGGTTTAGACCTGGTTTAGTCCTGGTTTAGTCCTGGTTTAGACCTGGTTTAGTCCTGGTTTAGTCCTGGTTTAGACCTGGTTTAGTCCTGGTTTAGTCCTGGTTTAGTCCTGGTTTAGTCCTGGTTTAGACCTGGTTTAGACCTGGTTTAGTCCTGGTTTAGTCCTGGTTTAGTCCTGGTTTAGACCTGGTTTAGTCCTGGTTTAGTCCTGGTTTAGACCTGGTTTAGTCCTGGTTTAGTCCTGGTTTAGTCCTGGTTTAGACCTGGTTTAGTCCTGGTTTAGAGTCCTGGTTTAGTCCTGGTTTAGTCCTGGTTTAGAACCTGGTTTAGTCCTGGTTTAGTCCTGGTTTAGTCCTGGTTTAGTCCTGGTTTAGTCCTGGTTTAGTCCTGGTTTAGTCCTGGTTTCAGTCCTGGTTTAGTCCTGGTTTAGTCCTGGTTCAGTCCTGGTTTAGTCCTGGTTTTCCAGTCCTGGTTTAGACCTGGTTTAGTCCTGGTTTAGTCCTGGTTTAGACCTGGTTTAGACCTGGTTTAGTCCTGGTTTAGTCCTGGTTTAGACCTGGTTTAGTCCTGGTTTAGTCCTGGTTTAGTCCTGGTTCAGTCCTGGTTTAGACCTGGTTTAGTCCTGGTTTAGACCTGGTTTAGACCTGGTTTAGTCCTGGTTTAGTCCTGGTTTAGTCCTGGTTTAGTCCTGGTTTAGACCTGGTTTAGTCCTGGTTTAGACCTGGTTTAGACCTGGTTTATTCCTGGTTAGTCCTGGTTAGTTCCTGGGTCCTGGTTTAGTCCTGGTTTAGTCCTGGTTAGTCCTGGTTTAGTCCTGGTTTAGTCCTGGTTCAGTCCTGGTTTAGTCCTGGTTTAGACCTGGTTTAGTCCTGGTTTCAGTCCTGGTTTAGATCCTGGTTTAGTCCTGGTTTAGTCCTGGTTTAGACCTGGTTTAGACCTGGTTTAGAGTCCTGGTTTAGTCCTGGTTTAGACCTGGTTTAGTCCTGGTTTAGATCCTGGTTTAGTTTCCTGGTTTAGACCTGGTTTAGTCCTGGTTTAGACCTGGTTTAGTCCTGGATTAGTCCTGGTTTAGTCCTGGTTTAGTCCTGGTTTAGTCCTGGTTTAGTCCTGGTTTAGTCCTGGTTTAGACCTGGTTTAGACCTGGTTTAGTCCTGGTTTAGTCCTGGTTTAGTCCTGGTTTAGTCCTGGTTTAGTCCTGGTTTAGACCTGGTTTAGACCTGGTTTAGTTTAGTCCTGGTTTAGACCTGGTTTAGTCCTGGTTTAGTCCTGGTTTAGTCCTGGTTTAGTCCTGGTTTACCTGGTTTAGTCCTGGTTTAGTCCTGGTTTAGTCCTGGTTTAGTCCTGGTTTAGTCCTGGTTTAGACCTGGTTTAGTCCTGGTTTAGTCCTGGTTTAGTCCTGGTTTAGACCTGGTTTAGACCTGGTTTACCTGGTTTTCCTGGTTTCAGTCCTGGTTTACCTGGTTTAGTCCTGGTTTAGTCCTGGTTTAGAGTCCTGGTTTAGACCTGGTTTAGTCCTGGTTTAGACCTGGTTTAGTCCTGGTTTAGTCCTGGTTTAGACCTGGTTTACTGGTTTAGTCCTGGTTTAGTCCTGGTTTAGTCCCTGGTTTAGTCCTGGTTTAGTCCTGGTTTAGACCTGGTTTAGTCCTGGTTTAGACCTGGTTTAGACCTGGTTTAGTCCTGGTTTAGTTTAGTCCTGGTTTAGTCCTGGTTTAGTTTACCTGGTTTAGTCCTGGTTTAGTCCTGGTTTAGTCCTGGTTTAGTCCTGGTTTACCTGGTTTACCTGGTTTAGTCCTGGTTTAGTCCTGGTTTAGTCCTGGTTTAGTTTAGACCTGGTTTAGACCTGGTTTAGTCCTGGTTTAGACCTGGTTTAGTCCTGGTTTACTGGTTTAGACCTGGTTTAGTCCTGGTTTAGACCTGGTTTAGTAGACCTGGACCTGGTTTAGTTTCCTGGTTTAGTCCTGGTTTAGTCCTGGTTTAGTCCTGGTTTAGTTCCTGGTTTAGTTTAGACCTGGTTTAGACCTGGTTTAGTCCTGGTTTAGAGTCCTGGTTTAGTCCTGGTTTAGTCCTGGTTTAGACCTGGTTTAGTCCTGGTTTAGTCCTGGTTTTAGACCTGGTTTAGTTTCCTGGTTTACCTGGTTTAGACCTGGTTTAGTCCTGGTTTCCTGGTTTAGTCCTGGTTTAGTCCTGGTTTAGTCCTGGTTTAGTCCTGGTTTAGTCCTGGTTTACCTGGTTTAGTCCTGGTTTAGTCCTGGTTTAGTCCTGGTTTAGACCTGGTTTAGACCTGGTTTAGTCCTGGTTTAGTCCTGGTTTAGACCTGGTTTAGTTTAGTTCCTGGTTTAGTCCTGGTTTAGTCCTGGTTTAGTCCTGGTTTAGACCTGGTTTAGACCTGGTTTAGTCCTGGTTTAGTCCTGGTTTTCCTGGTTTAGTCCTGGTTTAGTCCTGGTTTAGTCCTGGTTTAGACCTGGTTTAGTCCTGGTTTAGTCCTGGTTTACCTGGTTTAGTCCTGGTTTAGTCCTGGTTTAGTCCTGGTTTAGACCTGGTTTAGACCTGGTTTAGTCCTGGTTTAGTTAGTCCTGGTTTAGTCCTGGTTTAGTCCTGGTTTAGTTTAGTCCTGGTTTAGTTTCCTGGTTTAGTCCTGGTTTAGTCCTGGTTTATTCCTGGTTTAGTCCTGGTTTAGACCTGGTTTAGTCCTGGTGGTTTAGTCCTGGTTTAGTCCTGGTTTAGTTTAGTCCTGGTTTAGTCCTGGTTTAGTCCTGGTTCTGGTTTAGTCCTGGTTTAGACCTGGTTTAGACCTGGTTTAGTCCTGGTTTAGACCTGGTTTAGTCCTGGGACCTGGTTTAGACCTGGTTTAGTCCTGGTTTAGTCCTGGTTTACTGGTTTAGTCCTGGTTTAGTCCTGGTTTAGTCCTGGTTTAGTCCTGGTTTAGAGTCCTGGTTTAGTCCTGGTTTAGACCTGGTTTACCTGTTTAGAGTCCTGGTTTAGACCTGGTTTAGTCCTGGTTTAGTCCTGGTGGTTTAGTCCTGGTTTAGTCCTGGTTTAGTCCTGGTTTAGACCTGGTTTAGACCTGGTTTAGTCCTGGTTTAGTCCTGGTTTAGTCCTGGTTTAGTCCTGGTTTAGTCCTGGTTTAGTCCTGGTTTAGTCCTGGTTTAGTCCTGGTTTAGTCCTGGTTTAGTCCTGGTTTAGACCTAGTTTACCTGGTTTAGTCCTGGTTTAGTCCTGGTTTAGTCCTGGTTTAGTCCTGGTTCATAAATCCATCTGTATTTGATTGAATAAACATAAATTCGATCTGTTTTAAGTCACACTGTGGAACATTCCGAACAAAGCTGCGACGTCTCCACGGAAACAAACAGGCGACGGACTCTCCAAAGCGAAAAGTTCCACAGTGCAGCTTTAAACAAAACGAATCTCTTTACAAAACCAAAAAAAAAAAAAAACGTGGAAATCAGGTTTTATATTAAGGTGCTGTTTTATTTCATTTAATTCACATCTGATGATTCAAACTCCGACAACTGAATCATCCTAATAAAAGTGTAATACTGTTCTCTTCTTCCTCTTCTTCTTCTTCTTCTTCTTCTTCTTCTTCTTCTTCCTCTTCTTCTTCCTCTTCCTTGGATTTTCCTGCAAACCCGGAATCTTCCGACGCTCCGACCTCTTCGCCGCTAAAACGGGGATCAGGAAAAACGTCGCCCGAGTGACTGAACCTGAGTCACAGTTAAAGCTCCGACGTCGCACGGTTCTTCTTGATTCTCTCCGTTCTAACGTCGTTTCCTCGTCACACACACAAAAACCCCGCTCCACCGTGTTTTTAAACTCCGCTCGCCTTCACTAGAATCGTCCGGATCGTTTTTTTCAGCTCTGGAATTACGTCACAAACCAGGAAAACCTTTGGAAACACGCGACGAAAACTTTCTTTGGGCTCTTCTGTTCGCGTCGTAAATCTGACAAAATGTTGGAAAAAAACCAAGAACATTTTCCAACTATGTCACTTGCCACGTTTAATTCTGAATAAAAATAATTTAAGTCTGAATAAAAAAGAATTCTGTTTTTAAAAATTCCATGTAAACACTTAATTCTTAATGAAAATGATAATTCGGAATTAAACTTAAATCCCAAAGTCAGTGTTTTCTTTTATTCAGATTTTTTCGCTGAATGAATTTCTTTCCTGGATCATGTTTCTCGTTTATTCTTGTTCAAAATAGTGTGGGTGCTCCACCGTGTTTTTAAACTCCGCTCGCCTTCACTAGAAACATCCGGATCATTTTTTCAGATCTGGAATTACGTCACAAAACAGGAAAACGTTTGGAAACACGCGACGAAAACTTTTCTTTGAGCTCTTCTGTTCGTAAATCTGACAAAATCTTGGAAAAACAAGAGAAAATGTCGCAGTTTTCTTCATTTACATGTCACTTGTCACGTTTAACTGCAAATAAAAATAATTTTAATCTGAATAAAAATGATTTCTGCTTTTAAAATTCCATGTAAACACTTAACTCTGAATGAAAATGATGATTCAGAATTAAAGTGTTTAGTTTCTTCTGATTTTAAAGCTGAATGAATTTCGTTCTTGGATCATGTTTGTCGTTTCTTCTTGTTAAAAATATCGTGTCGTTCTTCTGACGCGTCGATCCGGACGATCCGGCTCCTCCAGTCGTGTCTCTTTGGATGTGGGAGTGGGCTGAGGTAGAATTCCAGATGATTCCGAACACCGCGTACGTCTGCAGTTTTTGTTTTCCCGCTGAGCTCGTTTACTCCGGCGGGTTTGATTTACAGCTGGAGTCGGGAAAAACACCGGAACTTTCACCGCGTGTTTCCAAACGTCCTGGTTTTAGACGTAAAAGTGAATAGAGTTTGTTGAAGTAAACGTGATCAGCGGTAAATTCCTGTTTGGAATCATCTGGAATTTGGCGCCTCGTCTCTTCTAATCGTACGTTAACAGTTCCAAAAGCTCGGCCCACTCCCGCATCCCGCTCACAAATCCAAAGAGACGTGGATCAAAGTCCAGAGACACGACTGGACCAGGACCAGGACCAGGACCAGGACCAGGACCAGAAGGACGACACGACGAGCACGAAGCACCAACAGCATTTCAACAAGAAGAAACGAGAAATAAATTCATTTGGCTTTAAAATTGGAATAAACCAAACACTTACTTCACTATTAAATTTGATTCTGAATGATCATTTTCGTCAGGACTTAAAGGTTGTATGGAGGATTTTTTTTTTTTTTGTTTCAAATTGTCAGTGAAAGTTTAAAATATCATTACAGAGACGCAGCAGCCTTGGAATTATGACCAAAAAAAAAAAAAAAAAAAAGAAAATTGATCAACTGTGGACGTGTTGAGACCAGATAAACATCAGCCAATAGAAAACGAGGCTGCCTCATTTTCTATTGGCTGTTGGGTCGTCAATCAAACTCCCTACATTTCTAGTGTAACTGACTCGTTGGGTTTACGTCGTTTATGCGGCGTTTTTTAGAGGCTTTTTTAAACTGTCGCTTCCTCGCAGTTCGCACAAAGTTTGTCGCGACGTCGGACGAGAATCCACGACCAGTTCGCCGCGAAAGAAAGTCGGTTTTTGAGGTCGATGAAAGAAGAAGAGAAGAAGAAAAGGAGCGGAGACAAACTGAGGTGATTCTTGGAGATCTCGTCCAGCGATGGCGCGAATGAAGGCAGACGAAGGGTCGAAAAACTAAAGACGCTTCGGTCGATGAATTAATTCTAGACAGGAAACTTCAACAGTGATTCTGAACGAGGCTGTAAATAAGTGTGATTTTTAGAGTAAAGAAGCGGGAGGAGGAGATGTTTCTACTGAGGAGCTGTGGAGGAGGAAGGTGGAGTCACACATGCACAACGTTTGAAAAAAGAAATGTCGCTGTATTTGTCTTCCCTTAAAAATCCTCTGTACAAACTTTAAACTCTTTGTGTTGTGTTTTTGTATGAAAAACTTTCTATAAATAAAGTTTGATTTGATTTTAAATGTTGATATGTTTGGGGTTTTTTTAAAGCCGAGTTGTCGTCGTCTGTTTCCAAACGTTTTTTTTCTGGTTTGTGACGTCAGCGTGAAAAGACTCGATCTCGACTGAACTGAAGGGAAAAGGAGCTGAGAACTTGGAAACCGCCACTTGATGACATCACGAGGTGGAGCAGAGCGTTTGGAGTTTTGCAGATGTAACAGACTCAAAACTGAAGTCGAGTTGTGTGTGAGGAGGAACATCAGAACATCAGAACATCAGAACATCAGAACATGAGAAGATGAGTTGAAGTTGACGGGCGTCGGGTTTGTGTGATGCAGGAGCTTTAAACGAGTCGGCGCTCGGTCCAGTTCAATCCGTGTGTCGTTCGTTCATTCGTTTTTTCAACATAAAACCAAAAATAAGAAAATGAAAAAACAACAGTTTTCTTCATTATTTGTCTCTAAAACCAAAATAAAAAACAGATAAAGATTTGTTTTTTCAGTTTTTCGATTTTGTGTTTAAATGAAAAATGGAAAAAACAGATAACGGTCGTTTCCTGTTTACGTGACTTCAGTGACTGTGATGCCGAACTGAACCAGGACTGATCCAGGACCAAGACCAGACCGGGACCAGAGCGGGACCAGAGCAGGACCAGAGCGGAGTCCGAGCTTTGACTCCGAGCCTCAGCTTCAAGCTCCGGTCCTGCTGTGGGCTCTGAGCCTCTGGTCTGGTCCTGGTCTGGTCTTGGTCTGGTCCTGGACCTGGTCCATTTGAACCAAAAGCTCTTAGTTCAGTTTGTTTTCGTTGGTGTGAAAGTGTCGTGGTTCTTGAGTGTGGAGGACCGGAGCAGCCTGTCCAGACCTGGAGTCCACAGAACATTCTCACTTTCCCCACACAGAACCAGCGCACAGACAATGACTCGGAACCAGTCTGGTCCCGGTCTGGTCCTGGTCTTGGTCCTGGATCAGTCCTGGTTCAGTTCGGCATCTCAGTCACTGAAGTCACGTAAACAGGAAACGACCGTTATCAGTTTTTTCCATTTTTCATTTAAACACAAAATCGAAAACTGAAAAAACAAATCTTTATCTGTTTTTTATTTTGGTTTTAGAGACAAATAATGAAGAAAACTGTTGTTTTTTTCATTTTCTTATTTTTGGTTTTATGTTGAAAACCGACTGAACGAACGACACCTGGATTCGGTTCTGTTCTGTGTTTTGGTTTTGGTTCTGTTCTGCGAGCGCTGAACTGCTTATGTCTGGTTCTGGATTAAACAAAAAAAACAAAACACGTGAAACTTTTACACTGCAAAAAAAAAAAAAAAAAAAGAGAAAAACAAAAGAAAAATAGAGAAAAACGACAGAATTACAGAGAAAATCGTCTGAACTCGTGAAAATGGTTTTGCGTCGTGTTCACGTTTTTAGACTTTGATCTCAGACGGTGGGCGGGGCCTGCTGATACTTTGCGGTGACATCACTCTGGGGGGGCTGCACATGTGTCTCTATGGAGGAATGTTCAGCGTTGACCAGGATTTTTCAAAATAAAAAACTGTGACACTCTCGGTTTGTGGTAATAAATAATATAAACTTGTGAACGGAGTTAACGCACAAACGCAACAAATGTTTTGGTTTTTTTCCTCGGTCGGAGCGGCGACATTTTACGCTTTTTTTCCCAACATTCCGTCATTCCAGCACGAGGAATTATGACGCTGTGGCAGCGATTTTTTTTGGGACAATATTTTACACAGACTGACAACAAAGAAGGAGCACGCAGCCTGGTTTAGACCTGGTTTAGTCCTGGTTTAGTCCTGGTTTAGACCTGGTTTAGACCTGGTTTAGACCTGGTTTAGTCCTGGTTTAGACCTGGTTTAGTCCTGGTTTTAGTCCTGGTTTAGTCCTGTTTAGTCCTGGTTAGACCTGGTTAGGTTTACGTCCTGGTTTAGTCCTGGTTTAGACCTGGTTTAGACCTGGTTTAGTCCTGGTTTAGACCTGATTACATCCTGTTTGAGACCTGGTTTACTACTGGTTTTAGTCTTGGTTTTGGTCCTGGTTTAGTCCTAGTTTAGTTCTAGTTTAGACCTGGTCTTAACCTTTTTTAGACCTGGTTCAGACCTGGTTAAGACGTGGTTTAAGTCCTTGTTTAGACCTGGTTTATGTCCTGTTTTAGACCTGGTTTAGACCTGGATTTAGTCCTGGTTTTAAACCAAATTTTAGACCTAGTTTTGGTTCTAGTTTAGTCCTGGTTTAGACCTGGTTTTAGTCTTGGTTTTGGTCCTGGTTTAGTCCTATTTTCATCCTGGTTTAGTCCTGGATTTAGACCTGGTTTTAAATCTAGTCTTAGGTCTGGTTTTAGTTCTGGTCCACGTGACGTTTGGGAGAAAATCTTCAGTCGACTTTCCGCTCGTTAAACGTTGAGATCAGAAAAACACTGATGTTCCACAAACACGAGGAGAAAAAAGTGACGTTCCAAACTGTGAACAGGAGTCAGAACGGCAACGTAAAAAAGTGCCGGAATGACGGAAAATCAAAAAATGACGGAATATCGGGGGGGGGGGGGGGTCTGTTGGAATAACCGTTGTATCCTGAAGAAGAATCCAGCAGAGATTTAAAGAGCTCGTGTTCATGTTTCTGTTCCCGTCAGTTGAAGTGTGGTCAGACAGAGCAGTGCCTCCTGTTAGCGTCACAGCCCCAGAGAAAAAGGACGAATCTGCAAAGTATCAGCAGGATTTTCTACAGTTTTCTGACGTGAACTCGTTTATCCACGTCTGTTCAGTTTGTACGACCAGACTTTTGTTTCAAGGTTGTTGTTTTTTTTTTGTGGATTTCAGTTTTTCTTGTTTTAACAGATTTTTTTTTTTTTTATATTTGATTTGATTTTCTGTCCATTTTTATTATGACTTATTATTTTTCTTGCGTTTATTTTGTTGACGTGTTAAAGCTACGATCTGTGAGGTTTTTATGACAGGTCAGGTGAGGTCAGGTGCAAACAGGTGAGGTCAGAAGAACACAGGGGGTGAGGGGAGGAGGGGCCTCAGGTGGAGGGGTCAGGTGAGGTGAGGGACTTCAGGTAAGGGGGGGAGGGAGGGTCAGGTGAGGGGAGGGGTCAGGTGAACAGGTTTCACATCTATCATTTCCCGGTTAAATAAATCAAATAAAGTTTCAGATTGTAGCTTTAACTGAACATTTCTTACTCTACTAGAATTTAAAGATTCTGACGCAAAACTGACTCCTGTGAACTTTAACTCATGTTCTAATGTTTCCTCCTCAAAAACACACACCTGGAGTTGTCTTTTTAATTTAATTTCATTTATTTTTATTCTATTTTATGATAATTTATTAAACTGATCACTTCTTTGTTTATTTTTGTGTTTTCTGGATGATATTTTTATTGTTCTTTGCTGCTCGTTTTCAAATAAAACATTATTATTGATTATTATTATTTTTGTTTCATTCACATGTTTGAGTAACTCGCTCCGTTCCACCTCGTGATGTCATGAAGTGGTCGTTTTCCCAAGTTCTCAGCTCCTTTTTAGTTCAGCCGAGATCGGTAAAAGAAACTCCAGAACTGGGAAAAAAAAAAAAAAAAAAAGATTCCAGTGAAGGTGTGTGGAGTTTGGAGCTTCGTAGGACCACTTCATGACATCACGAGGTGGAGCAGAGTGTTTTCCGTCAACAAAACACAACTCCAGGTCCGAGCGCGCGACGAGGAAACGGAAATGTCGTAGTAAAAGATGAAATTTTAACTCTGAAATACACGAAAAACACCTTGAAACAAAAGCGCGAAAACAAACCGACCGACAAATAAATAAAAATAACAGTAAAAGTAAATTCATGTTCAGCTCGTTAGAAAGATTTGTTTGCAGCGTCGAGTCAAGAATCCTGGAGACGTGAGTTCCGTTTTGTTCAAAAGGACTCCAGTTGGACTTGATTTTTTTCGAAGGTCTTCAAAATTCTTTAAAAAAAAAACAACAAAAACACACATTATGCTTTCGAGCGGCTCCGGTTTTGATTTTAAACCTGCTTTTGGTCACCTCGAGGTCAGGATTTCACCTTTTATAACTTAAAATAAAGTCTGGAAAGTTCATAAAGTACAGATTTAAAGTTTAAAATGTAAAAGTTTTAGTATTTTAGTATTTTTTAAGGGCGATGTTGATATGGTTTAGAACGAAGCGACGCAACTCTGACGAAATTTTGTGGGTCAAACACGAAATCAGAAGTTAATTTCTTGTTGTCCTTAACTAACTCAAGTATCTTATCCTTTTCTTTCTTATTCATTTCTTTAGTTTATTTATTTTTTTGTGGTTGAATTGTGACTCTGAAGTGTGATCGTTTTCGTCTGTTCGGTGTTTTTGTGCAGCACTTTGGAGTTTTAAGTTTTTAAAGTGCATTATAAATAAAGTCAGTGTGGTGCGGCTGATTTAAATTCCGTTATTTAAATTTACAAAAACTCCTCCACAGCCCTTAAACCGAGGGACTGGCATGTAGTGACTCGAGTCAGACCTGAGTCACTATTTTTCGGACTTGAGACTTAATAAAACAGACAAAAACTTGGGACTCGATTTGGACTTGGGAAAATTCTATGCTTCTCCTAAAAATAAATGTATTAGTTTTAATAAAAGACTTTTCTCTTTACAGTTGATAAATGCGACGCTGAATTTTAAAAGGAACAAACTGAATCCGTGTGTCGTTCGTTCATTCGTTTTTCAACATAAAAAATAAATGAGAAAAAGAAAAAAATATAACTATTTTCTTCATTATTTGTCTCCAAAACCAAAATGAAAAAACAGATAATGATTCGGGTTTTTTTTTTTTCTTCAGTTTTCAATTTTGTGTTTAAATGAAAAATGGAAAAAAAAAAAAAAAGGAGAACGGACTGAACCAGGACTGAACCATTTTCAGTCCTGGTCTTGGTCTCAGTCTCAGTCTGGTCTCAGTTCTGGTCCCAGACCTGATTCAGTCCTGGTTCAGTTCGGCATCGCAGTTTAAGTCACGAAAACGAGAAACAGTCACACGGATTGATTTGTTTTTTCAGTTTTCGATTTTGTGTTAAAATGAAAAATGGAAAAAAGCGGATAACGGACTGAACCAGGACTAAACCAGGACTAAACCAGGACTAAACCAGGACTAAACCAGGACTAAACCAGGATTAAACCCGGACTAAACTGTTTTCAATCCCGGTCTCAGTCCCGGTCTCAATCACGGCCTGGTCCTGGTCTGGTCTTGGTCCCGGTCTGGTCCCAGTCTCCCCTTGGTTTAGTCCTGGTTCGTCCATCGTGTGTTCGGCATCTCGATTGTTTCTTCTGCTCAGTAAATAAAGTCTTTGAGGTGATTTCAGTCGAGTCGCGTCTGTTCGTTCGCGTTCGTCCTGAAGAAAGCGAAACCGTTTTCATTTCATTTCATGATTTTTCACGATTCATTTCATGATTTGTGTGTGTGGTTTATCTCGGGCTCGGGCGGGTAACGCGCGAGTGCGACGCTGGACTGCGCGGGTCTCCAAAAACGGACTCTGTACAACGCCGTTTTCCAGGAGTTTTACAAAATACCTTTGACGAAACAAAAGCGAAACATGATTCCAGGTTTGTTTTTAACGAGGCGACCGCGGTAAAGCAGGTTTAAAAACGTCTATTTTGCATAATGTGTGTTCTTTAAGTTTCTCTCAGCACGTCTTTTGTCTTTGCCTCGTGTCTTTGCCTCGTGTGTCCCTCTGATCTCCGACAAACGTCCTCTCGGCGAACGCTCCGTCGTTTTTTTTTTATACAACATTAAAGCAGGAAGTGTTTTAAATAGTTCATGCCTCCCTGCGAGAAAACGAGAGTAGTTTTAAATAAAGGAACGGGTGGGGTCGGCCCGGTAAGTCCTCTGGTGTCCGTCAGACCCTCACCCTGGTCCCCCTGGTCCCCCTGGTCCCTCTGGTCCCTCTGGTCCCTCTGGTCGTCCGCTGTGCTACGCCATGTATATGAAGGTGTTAATATCAGTCTCGTCCCTCTTGATGTACTTGTGGTCTATGAGCCACTCGATCTGCTCCTTGATCATCTTCTTCTGTGGTAAAAACATGTTCTTGAGGATCTCCACCAGCTCCGTCTGCAGCTGCGCGTTGTTGATGCGTTTCCTCATCTTCATGATCTGGATGATGGCCTCCTGCAGACACACGGGCGACAGGGAAAGGTCACGGGTCACTTTTTTTTTTTAAATATACAGCGATTTTTTTCCACTTTCAAGGCTCTCGAAGCTCCTCACAACAAGGAACCGCTCACACACACACACACACACACACACACACACACACACACACACACTCACATACATAAAAGGGTTAGTTTTAATAACAAAATTAAGCAAAAATCCAGGCGAGGACAAATGTACTAAAACTGCCCTCAGGTCTGGAAGGGTTCAAGTGCCTACGATAAGTTTTTGATGATTTTCTGGCTGCTCAGGTAAAGTATTTGCTGCTGTCCCTGTGTAGAGTCAGAGTGTTTATAGTGATATTTGCAGTATTTTTAGTGATATTTGCTGCTGTACTGGTGTAGTGTCCATGTTTATAGTTGAATTTGCAGTGTTCATAGTGACATTTGATGGTGTACCTGTGTAAAGTCTGTGTTTACAATAGTATTTACAGTGTTTATAGTGACATTTACAGTGTTTATAGTGGTATTTGATAGTGTACCTGTGTAGAGTCGGTGTTTTTAGTGGTATTTACTGTGCTTACAGTGACATTTGCAGTGTTTTAAATGGTATTTACGGTGTTTATAGTGATATTTGCAGTGTTTGTGATATTTTCATTGTTTATAGTGGTATTTGCAGTGTTTATAGTGGTATTTGTAGTGTTTTTAGTGGTATTTGCAGTTTTTACAGTGATATTTACAGGGTTTATAGTGGTATTTGATGGTGTACCTGTGTCCTCAGTGCTTTTAGTGACATTTGCAGTGTTTTTAGTGTTCTTTGCAGTGTTTATAGTGATACTTGTAGTGTTTAAAATGTTATTTGTAGTGTTTTTAGTGATATCTGCAGTGTTTACAGTGGTATTTGATGGTGCACCTGTGTCCTCAGTGTTTTTAGTTGTATTTTCAGTGTTTATAGTGATATTTGAAGTGTTTTTATTCTGTGTTTTTAGTGGTATTCGCTGGTGCACCTGTGTCCTCGGTGTTTTAGTGGTATTTGTAGTATGTTTAGTGGTATTTGTAGAGTTTTTAGTGTTATTTGTAGTGTTTTCAGTGTTATTTGTAGTGTTTTTAGTGTTATTTGTAGTGTTTTTAGTAGTATTCGCTGGTGTACCTGTGTCCTCGGTGCTTTTAGTGTTATTTGTAGTGTTTTTTGTGGTATTTGTAGTGTTTTTAGTGTTATTTGTAGTGTTTTAGTGTTATTTGTAGTGGTTTTTGTGGTATTTGTAGTGTTTTTAGTGTTATTTGTAGTGTTTTTGGTGGTATTTGTAGTGTTTTTAGTGTTATTTGTAGAGTTTTTAGTGTTATTTGTAGTGTTTTTAGTGTTATTTGTAGTGGTTTTGTGTATTTTGTAGTGTTTTTGGTGGTATTTGTAGTGGTTTTTGTGGTATTTGTAGTGTTTTTAGTGTTATTTGTAGTGTTTTTAGTGGTATTCGCTGGTGTACCTGTGTCCTCAGTATCCGTAGCTGTACGATGCCTTCGTTCTCCTCTTCTCTCATCCTCTCGGTGGTGAGCTGCAGGCGTCCGATCAGGTTGATCTTTCCGCGCTTCTGGACTTTAGAGTTTTTTCTGACCAAAACAAAATCCCACAGAGTTACCCCGTGTCCTGTCAATCATCACTTCATCTCTGCACGTTTTCCTCATGATCTCTTCTATAAAACTCAGATATATTTGAATTTATTTATTTTTATATTTTAGAACAAGCGTTTGATGAAGCCTCCACCAGAAAAGTTACACACGCAGCTTAAATCTGAGTTTATAAGAATAAGAAATTTTTAAAAAAGGATCTTACATGAGTGAAAATTCTTGGTTTACAAAGAAGAGCGTTCCCTCTGCGAAGTCCTTGGGTGAGGAGACCACAGGGTCATAACATAACACCTGACGCTTTAGTTTTGGAAAAGCCACCAGGGACTAAAAGAAAAGAACAAACAAAAGAAATGAGCTGATGTGAAATACTCAGAATAATAACTCCACTCGTTTAACACTGAACAGTGTAGATTGTAGTTTAACAGCATTTTCTATTGTTCTAGTCTGTTTTTGGCTTTGGCAGGTTTTCAGGCTTCAGGAAAATCAGCTTCATGGAGAAATTTGTTAATCACTGCATTTAAAGGTTTGTGTTAGACTATTTCCTGATCTCTGTTCAAACAAACTAACTCCCTGAGTGTTCATGGACCCGTGTGAGCAGATCACTTTTAATCTTAGGCTACGTTCAGTCTGCAGGTTTAACGCTCAATTCCAATTTTTTTGTGAAATCTGATGTTTTTTCGAGGTCGTTCACATTTCCAGTTAAATGTGACTTGTGTGTGACTCCAGTGTGAACATTAAACGGCCCAAAAGTGTCCCACATGTGCACATGAGCGTCTGAGATCTGACAGGATCAGGCTTTCACAAACCGCTCTGACCACACGCAGCACAAAACCACAAAGACAAAAAGCGGCTCCCGTCCTGCGTGTGGGCGGCTCTGCGGGCGGCTCTGCGGGCGGCTCTGCGGGCGGCTCTGCGGGCGGCTCTGCGGGCGGCTCTGCGGGCGGCTCTGCGGGCGGCGCTCTGGTTTTGCCTGTGGCCTTGTCGGTGTCCTGTCGGCTCGTGAGGACCTGTCACTCTGAGCAGTGGACACTCTGACCCACGGTGATGTCCACACTCACCTGTCCACACTCACCTGTCCACACTCACCTGTCCCACACCTGTCACTGTCCACACTCACCTGTCCACACCCACCTGTCCACACTCACCTGTCCACACTCACCTGTCCACACTCACCTGTCCACACACCTGTCCACCTGTCCACACCCACCTGTCCACACCACCTGTCCACCCCACCTGTCCACACTCACCTGTCCACACTCACCTGTCCACACTCACCTGTCCACACTCACCTGTCCACACCCACCTGTCCACACTCACCTGTCCATCCTGAATCTGTCAGATTGGTCGTTCTCTGTTCATCAGTTCATGTTAGATTTTATTTTATGAGCTGTAAAGAATCTGACGTGTGCTGAACGTCTGGGCAGAGTGTGATCTTAGAGAGAACACTGACCTGGAGTTGTTTTTTGTTTTTATATTTATTCCTCTTTTCTTTGTTGTTATATTTTATTGTGATTCTAAGTCTGGTTTTATTTGAGGATCTTGTTAAACAGTTAAATTCACTTCACCTGTCGTGCTCCAGTCAGATCTTTACGGTCAGATTGTCTAAGTTGAGATGTTCAGACAGAGCAGTTCTTACAGTTAACGTCACAACCCCCAAAGAGTGTTGATCTGTACAAGTATCTGTACAGTTGCCCCGGCCTGTAGCGCCCCCCGCAGGTGCAGTTACCCAGAGCGTCCTCCGGAGCTCGGCGTCCGGCAGCTCCGTCGCCAACTTCAGGTTCTCGAAGCTGATCCTCTCCCGCGGCCGCTGGTTCCAGGCGAAGAGCACGGCCAGCTGGAACGTGGTCACCTCCAGGTCGTACTGGCCCACCTCGTTCTTAAACGTGATCTGCACAAACACACACAAGAAACGCGCACACACACACACACACAGAACCACAACAACACACACAGATTCACTTTCAGAAGGTTTCACAAACATTACAGCTGAAACTAACGATTCTTTTAATACAGTGGTGCTCAATACGTCGATCCCGATCTACCAGTCGATCTCCAAGGTCGTGTGGGTAGATCGTCGTGTCTCGTTTGGACTCGCGTTTGGACTCGGTCTTGTCTCTCACTCGAGGTCTGACACTCAACAAGTGTGATCATATTTCATTGCGGCCGCTGCTGTTGGTAATAAACTTGTAGCGGGTGCAGGAGCGTGTGGGGCGTCTCAGTGCAGCCTGTGCGCTCATTTGAAACCCGCGGAGACTCTACGGCGCATCACAAACACACACGCTCCCTATGCACGGCTCGTCTGCGACAGCGTGTGCCCTCGTGTACCAGCGTGCATCACAGGGCAGGTTCAACTTCCTAAACATCCTACCTGTCCACCTGCCTCACGTCAGCACGCCGCCCCTCGCCTTTTCACGCTCTCGCTCCTTCCTGCGTACAGCCAACACAAGCCCCTCCCACAGTGCGGCTGATTAGAAGAACAAGACCAAACGTGAAGCAAAAACCAGTCTAAATTTGTGTTCCAGTGTTGGCACAAAGCAGGTCTACAGCATAGAGCGGATCTACAGAACAGACCTACTGCCACATTTGGCTGAAGTTTGTCTAACAAAAGTGACAAATGCATCTGTGTTTGTCACGATGTGCGTTTGGTTTGGTAAACGTGCAGAGGCTGGAAAATATCACTGCAAAACCACAAAAGAATGAAACTCCAGTTTGGAACTTTAAAAAAACAGGTTTAAAAATCTTCCTTCACTTTTTTCACAGTTTTGTGTAAAGTGCCAGAGGAAGTTCTCTTAAAGAAGAGGTTCTCAAACTGTGGGGGAGGGTCCAAAAAAGGGGCACAGAGTGTTTCAGTGCAGTTTGTTTGACTTTGTATTAGGTCGATCATTTTGACTTGGTCATTTTGTAAGTAAGCTCACATGATGAAAAAGTGTGATCACCCCTGATTTAATTGATAAAGTCAAGTGATTATTTCTACTGTTCCATGAAACTGTTTAAATACATTAACAACAAAAAAAAGAGTAAACTACAACATGAATCAGGATCATAGAGCGTGAAGAAGTGGACAGAGCGAGCGCGACGTCGCCCACAGAGTTCAGCTCCAGCGGTTACAGCGACGAATTGAAACCTGCAAACGCCCGACTCGTCTGTTATTAATGTTCACATCTTGATTTAGGGACAAAACAGCGAAATAAAAACTCCAGGATCATGAAGAGCAGGTTCAGACCAACGTTTTAAGACCAAAACAAGAAGTGACAGCAGCAGTTTCAGAGTGAGGAACCACACTTTTTACCAAGGCTCCAACAGGTTTCTTCAAGTTAGTCTTTTAAATACCTTTTTAAAGCTTAATACCGATTTCACAGCCTGTTTCATAAACCTTCTCTTGATTTGATTGATTGATTGTGTCGGATCTCAGAGCATCACAGATCGAGTGTTCACGAGTCTGAATGTTCCGAGTTTGAATAATCAACACCTGCGCTGTGTCAAAGCTTCTGCAGAGGAAGCAGTTCATCTTTTAAACCACCAGATGGAGCTGTAAACAAACACACCTCTTGTGTTCTCTGTTATTGTTCTGCTGCTCTTTATTCAGACGACGTTATTTAACCAAATAATGATGGTCGACAAATTCAACTTCAGAGGAGAAATGTGATACGGAGAAGTTACGTACAGCACAAATTTTAAAACCCAGATATAAAAATCCAAGACTTTTTCACGTCTTTTTATGGTATTATTTCCAAATTCAAAAATTCAACGCTTTTAAGATTTTTAAAGACGCCACGGGAGTCCTGTTTCCTGTTTCCTGTTTTACACACAAACTGAACTGGAGCTGATGTGTCGTTCGTTCATTCGTTTTTCAATATAAAACCAAAAATAAGAAAACTAAAAAACTAAGCTAATAATTAGTTTTTTCAGTTTTCGAATTTGTGTTTAAATGAAGAATGGAAAAAATGGATAACGGTCGTTTCCCGTTTACGTGACTTCTGTGACTGAGATACCGGACTGAACCAGGACTGATCCAGGTCCGAGACCAGACCGGGACTAGACCAGAGGCTCAGAGCCCACAGCAGGGCTGGAGCTCGAAGCTGAGGCTCGGACCCCGCAGAGGCTCAGAGTCAAAGCTCGGAGTCACTCTGGTCCCGCTCTGGTCCCGGTCTCAGTCTCTGTCTCAGTCCCGCTCTGGTCCCGCTCTGGTCCCGGTCTCAGTCTCTGTCTCAGTCCCGCTCTGGTCCCGCTCTGGTCCCGCTCTGGTCCCGGTCTGGTCCCGGTCTGGTCCCGGTCTGGTCCCGGTCTCAGTCCCGCTCTGGTCCCGGTCTGGTCTCGGTCTCAGTCGCGCTCTGGTCCCGGTCTGGTCCCGGTCTGGTCCCGCTCTGGTCCCGCTCTGGTCCCGCTCTGGTCCCGCTCTGGTCCTGGTCTCAGTCCCGGTCTGGTCCCGGTCTAAGTCCCGGTCTCAGTCCCGGTCTCAGTCCCGGTCTCAGTCCCGGTCTCAGTCCCGGTCTCAGTCCCGGACCTGGATCAGTCCTGGTTCAGTCTGGCATCGCAGTCAATGAAGTCATGTAAACGGGAAATGAATCATTATCTGTTTTGCAGGACTCACGATGCCGTTGGACATGAGGTGGTGCCAGTGCAGTTTGCGTCCGCTGTGGTTCTTCTTGTAGAAATCCTCCACCTCGGGGATCAGGTCCTCCAGCTCCGTGGGCAGAGACACGAACACCTTCTCGCTGCTCCTGGACCAGGCGCCGGCGTTCAGGATCTTTATGTTCACGGAGTCGGCTGGACAAACGCGACACAGAAGACGGTCAGGTTCAGAGAGAAAGAGAAAAAAATAATGGTAACACTTTATAATAACTACACCTTATTTAGCCTTAATAAAGCATGAACAAAGGCTTAATTAATAATGAACAAAGACTTAATTAATAATGATTCACGCTTAGTAACTACTTAATTACTACCTTAATTCACACTT
>NW_026571018.1:39594873-39597373 GCF_026225935.1 Boleophthalmus pectinirostris
GGGTGTTCTCTCTCTGTGTCAGAGGGTGTTCTCTCTGTGTCAGAGGGGTGTTCTCTCTGTGTCAGAGGGGTGTTCTCTCTGTGTGACAGAGGGGTGTTCTCTCTGTGACAGAGGGGTGTTCTCTCTCTGTGTCAGAGGGGTGTTCTCTCTGTGTCAGAGGGGTGTTCTCTCTGTGACAGAGGGGTGTTCTCTCTGTGTCAGAGGGGTGTTCTCTCTGTGACAGAGGGGTGTTCTCTCTGTGTGACAGAGGGGTGTTCTCTCTGTGTGACAGAGGGGTGTTCTCTCTGTGTCAGAGGGGTGTTCTCTCTGTGTCAGAGGGGTGTTCTCTCTGTGACAGAGGGGTGTTCTCTCTGTGACAGAGGGGTGTTCTCTCTGTGTGACAGAGGGGTGTGTTCTCTCTGTGTGACAGAGGGTGTTCTCTCTGTGTCAGAGGGGTGTTCTCTCGTGTCAGAGGGTGTTCTCTCTGTGTGTGACAGAGGGGTGTTCTCTCTGTGTGACAGAGGGGTGTTCTCTCTGTGTGACAGAGGGGTGTTTCTCTCTGTGACAGAGGGGTTTCTCTCTGTGTCAGAGGGGTGTTCTCTCTGTGTGACAGAGGGGTGTTCTCTCTCTGTGTCAGAGGGGTGTTCTCTCTGTGACAGAGGGGTGTTCTCTCTGTGACAGAGGGGTGTTCTCTCTCTGTGACAGAGGGGTGTTCTCTCTGTGTGACAGAGGGGTGTTCTCTCTGTGTCAGAGGGGTGTTCTCTCTGTGTCAGAGGGGTGTTCTCTCTGTGTGACAGAGGGGTGTTCTCTCTGTGTGACAGAGGGGTGTTCTCTCTGTGTGACAGAGGGGTGTTCTCTGTGTCAGAGGGGTGTTCTCTCTGTGTCAGAGGGGTGTTCTCTCTGTGTGTCAGAGGGGTGTTCTCTCTGTGTGACAGAGGGGTGTTCTCTCTGTGACAGAGGGGTGTTCTCTCTGTGTCAGAGGGGTGTTCTCTCTGTGTGTCAGAGGGGTGTTCTCTCTGTGACAGAGGGGTGTTCTCTCTGTGTGACAGAGGGGTGTTCTCTCTGTGTGACAGAGAGGGTGTTCTCTCTGTGTGACAGAGGGGTGTTCTCTCTGTGTCAGAGGGGTGTTCTCTCTGTGACAGAGGGGTGTTCTCTCTGTGACAGAGGGGTGTTCTCTCTGTGTGACAGAGGGTGTTCTCTCTGTGTCAGAGGGGTGTTCTCTCTGTGTGACAGAGGGGTGTTCTCTCTGTGTCAGAGGGGTGTTCTCTCTCTGTGACAGAGGGGTGTTCTCTCTGTGTGACAGAGGGGTGTTCTCTCTGTGTGACAGGGGTGTTCTCTCTGTGCATCTTTGGGCCTCACCTTTTGCTTCATTTCTGTAAAACGTAAACAAATGTGCTCAAAGCTGCGTGGAGAGAGAAGCGACACAGACACGTGTGGATTTAACCAGGATTTGTAGAAGAAATTCCACACTTTCCGTTGCGTTGGGACAAGTGTGAGTCCATGTGCACAGTGGATAAAGCAGCACATATGTTTCTGTGTCCAGTGGGAAAAAGTTTTTCCAGGTGAGAGTCGCTCAATGTGGATGACGAGGCCCCGCCCCCCTCCCCCCGTACGCTGTCCTGGTTTTGACAAACACAAATCTGGTCACACTGACCTGTATTCACCTGAGTCATGTCTTTTAATCCAACACAAGTTGAACCACATCAGCGACACAAGAGCTGGAGTTTTATCTTCACTTAGTTTATGTAAATTAGTGATGTGGTTTTAAGTTTTGTTTCTGTGAGATTTGAACAAAACTGAATTAAACACATTATAATGTCAAACAGCTGATGTGGATCTAGAGTCGTTATGTTTATATGTCGTAAAGTTGAATTTATTGATGCAGATTAGTGCAGATAGTAATAATAATGATGATCATTTTAATATAAAAACGTTCATGATCAATTGATAATCGATCGTTTATTCTTCCGACGATCGATTAAGAAACATTTCATCGAATGTCCATCCCTAACGGTGACACAATGATTGGTTTCAGTGTAAACGTGACCTAAACGTCTCAAACATCATGACGAGGAGAAAATTCAGTTTGTCAATGGGACAAAAGTAAAAAGATGCAAAAATCCCAAGACGCTCACTGGTTAAAATAAAACGCCTTTATTAATTTACAGCAGGTCTTAATGGGAACTGACAAAGTCCCGACCCGTTTGAGCCTATGACTTTCCTCAGGGGACAAACAGAACTGAGAGCAAACCATGTGAAATACAAAAACCCACCAACAGGTAGGGGTGTGCAAAAATATCAAAATATCGATATATCGTATCGTTTAATGTGCTGATACAGTATCGATATCGTGGGCTGCTGTATCGATATATCGTCAAGAGTATTTTAGGTATATTTTTATGTCAAAGCTACAGTTGTGTTGACATTTTCACTGTTTTGAGTAAAATGGATGTTTTTCACGTTCACTTTTCACAAACTTAGTGGAGTTTAAGTATCAGAGCAACATTTAGCCTTTTTTACA
>NW_026571018.1:39602373-39614873 GCF_026225935.1 Boleophthalmus pectinirostris
TTCTCTCTGTGTCAGAGGGGTGTTCTCTCTGTGTGACAGAGGGGTGTTCTCTCTGTGACAGAGGGGTGTTCTCTCTGTGTCAGAGGGGTGTTCTCTCTGTGACAGAGGGGTGTTCTCTCTGTGACAGAGGGGTGTTCTCTCTGTGTCAGAGGGGTGTTCTCTCTGTGTCAGAGGGGTGTTCTCTCTGTGACAGAGGGGTGTTCTCTCTGTGACAGAGGGGTGTTCTCTCTGTGTGACAGAGGGGTGTTCTCTCTGTGACAGAGGGGTGTTCTCTCTGTGACAGAGGGGTGTTCTCTCTGTGACAGAGGGGTGTTCTCTCTGTGTGTCAGAGGGGTGTTCTCTCTGTGTCAGAGGGGTGTTCTCTCTCTGTGACAGAGGGGTGTTCTCTCTGTGACAGAGGGGTGTTCTCTCTGTGACAGAGGGTGTTTCTCTCTGTGTCAGAGGGGTGTTTCTCTCTGTGTCAGAGAGGGGTGTTCTCTCTGTGACAGAGGGGTGTTCTCTCTGTGTGACAGAGGGGTGTTCTCTCTGTGTGACAGAGGGGTGTTCTCTCTGTGTGACAGAGGGGTGTTCTCTCTGTGTCAGAGGGGTGTTCTCTCTCTGTGTCAGAGGGGTGTCTCTCTCTGTGACAGAGGGGTGTTTCTCTCTGTGTGACAGAGGGGTGTTCTCTCTGTCTCTGTGACAGAGGGGTGTTTCTCTCTGTGTGACAGAGGGGTGTTCTCTCTGTGACAGAGGGGTGTTCTCTCTGTGACAGAGGGGTGTTCTCTCTGTGTCAGAGGGGTGTTCTCTCTGTCAGAGGGTGTTCTCTCTGTGTCAGAGGGGTGTTCTCTCTGTGTGACAGAGGGGTGTTCTCTCTGTGACAGAGGGTGTTCTCTCTGTGACAGAGAGGGTGTTCTCTCTGTGACAGAGGGGTGTTCTCTCTGTGTGACAGAGGGGTGTTTCTCTCTGTGACAGAGGGGTGTTCTCTCTGTGACAGAGGGGTGTTCTCTCTGTGACAGAGGGGTGTTCTCTCTGTGTCAGAGGGGTGTTCTCTCTGTGACAGAGGGTGTTCTCTCTGTGTCAGAGGGGTGTTTCTCTCTGTGTCAGAGGGGGTGTTCTCTCTGTGACAGAGGGGTGTTCTCTCTGTGTTCTCTCTGTGACAGAGGGGTGTTCTCTCTGTGACAGAGGGTGTGTTCTCTCTGTGTCAGAGGGGGTGTTCTCTCTGTGACAGAGGGGTGTTCTCTCTGTGTGACAGAGGGGTGTTCTCTCTGTGACAGAGGGGTGTTCTCTCTGTGACAGAGGGGTGTTCTCTCTGTGTCAGAGGGGTGTTCTGCTGATGCTCAGTCTGTTCTGTGTTTCTGTCGTGTTGTTGGTTCATGTGAAACTTTTCACACATTATACGTGTGCAGGTCGTACACACAGACACACGTTTATGTGAACAGACACATATTCTGGTCCACACAGTCCCCGTCACATCTGGACCAACATGAATTCATCTGTGGGAGCTGGAGGCTCCAGATCATTCAGACTCTGGAGCCGTTTTCAGTTCGATTAATGTGAACGAACTCTGTACACACAACAACACCACTCACATACACACTAGTGTGAACGGGTCTGAGTTTAAGAATATTGGTGTATTTCCAATTCTAGAACGTGATGATTCAGTCAGAGGGCAGAGGTTGGGCAGAGGTTGGGCAGGTTGTAGAGGTCGGGGAGAGTGGAGCCTTTGGGCAAGACACTCCGGTCGTACTCGTACTCACTCTCTGTCTCGTTTCTCTTGATCATCCCGGGACACTCGGCCAGGATCGTCTCTTTGAAGGAGGTGACCAGAGCGTTCACACAGCACTCCATCAACTGAAACACACACGGAATACACATGGGAATATACATGGAATATACTCAGAATATACATGGAATATACAGGGAATATACTCGGAATATACACGGAATATACTCGGAATACACGGAATACACGGGAATATACTCGGAATACACGGGAATATACAAGGAATATATACGAAATATACACACGGCATATATTCGGAATATAAACATGGAATATACAGGGAATATACTCGGAATATACACAGAATATACAGGGATGAAACAGGGAATATACATGGAATATACTGGGAATATACTCAGAATATATTCAGAATATACTCGAAATATACACACAGAATATACACGAGAATATACACGGAATATACACGGAATATACACGGAATATACACGGAATATACTCGGAATACAAGGAATACACGGGAATATACAGGGAATATACAGGGAATATACACACAGAATATACACGGGAATATACACGGAATATACTCGGAATACACATGGGAATATACATGGAATATACTTGAAATATACACACAGAATATACACGGGAATATACACGGAATATACTCGGAATATACACGGAATATACACGGAATACACACGGGAATATACTCGGAATATACACGGAATATACACGGAATATACTCGGAATACAAGGAATACACGGGAATATACAGGGAATATACAGGGAATATACACACAGAATATACACGGGAATATACACGGAATATACTCGGAATACACATGGGAATATACATGGAATATACTTGAAATATACACACAGAATATACACGGGAATATACACGGAATATACTCGGAATATACACGGAATATACACGGAATACACGGGAATATACAGGGAATATACACGGAATATACTCGGAATATACTCGGAATATACACGGGAATATATACGGAATATACACACGGCATATATTCGGAATATAAACATGGAATATACAGGGAATATACTCGGAATATACACAGAATATACAGGGATGAAACAGGGAATATACATGGAATATACGGGAATATACAGGGACAGTAAAGGGAAAACACAGGGAGGATAGAGGTTGTCATGGACATTTTGGACAGAGATGTTGAAGTGAACTCACGGCCTGGACAGAGTTACAGTCTCGTCGGGTCTCCAGGTACCTCAGCGCCCTCTTCTCCTCCTCCCTGAGCTTCGAGTCGGCCTGAACCAAACAACACAAGCTTCAAGTCAATACTGAGAAACCACGGCAACGCAGCGTTTGTGTCCGTGGAGGAACGACAAACCGAGACGACAGAAAAGCCGGCAGCAGCTCAAGTGTGTGTTTTCTTCCCAAAAACCTAAATCTGTTGGTGTCTCTGTCCAATCAGAACCTTCCCACCGATTCAGAATTATTATGTCCACGTAAACTCCAAGGAGAAAGTTTTAATTCCGAACTATTTAATTCAGAACAATTAAAAAACATCATGTAAACGTTTCCTGTATGTGTGAAAGGGGCCGTGGAGAAGGTCTGAAGGTCTAAAGGTCTGAAGGTCTGAAGGTCTAAAGGTCTAAAGGTCTAAAGGTCTAAAGGTCTGAAGGTCTGAAGGTCTGAAGGTCTGAAGGTCTAAAGGTCTAAAGGTCTGAAGGTCTGAAGGTCTAAAGGGCTAAAGGGCTAAAGGGCTAAAGGTCTAAAGGTCTAAAGTTCTGCTGGTCTGAAGGTCTAAAGGTCTGAAGGTCTAAAGGTCTAAAGGTCTGAAGGTCTGAAGGTCAGAAGGTCTGAAGGTCAGAAGGTCTAAAGGTCTGAAGGTCTAAAGGACTGAAGGTCAGAAAGACTAAAGGTCTAAAGGTCTGAAGCTCTGAACGTCTAAAGGACTGAAGGTCAAAAGGTCTGAAGGTCCAAAGGTCTAAAGGTCTAAAGGACTGAAGGTCAGAAAGACTAAAGGTCTAAAGGTCTGAAGCTCTGAACGTCTAAAGGACTGAAGGTCTAAAGGTCTGAAGGTCTAAAGGTCTGAAGGTTTAAAGGTCTAAAGGACTGAACGTCAGAAGGTCTAAACGTCTAAAGGACTGAACGTCAGAAGGTCTAAACGTCTAAAGGACTGAAGGTCTGAAGGTCTAAAGGTCTGAAGGTCTAAAGGTCTAAAGGGCCGAAGGTCAGAAGGTCTAAAGGTCTGAAGGTCTGAAGGTCCGAAGGTCTAAAGGTCTAAAGGTGTGAAGGTCTAAAGGTCTGAAGGTCTAAAGATCTGAAGGTCTGAAGGTCTAAAGATCTGAAGATCTGAAGGTCTGAAGGTCTAAAGGTCTAAAGGTCTGAAGGTCTGAAGGTCTGAAGGTCTAAAGGTCTGAAGGTCTAAAGGTCTGAAGGTCTGAAGGTCTGAAGGTTTGAAGGTCTGAAGGCCTAAAAGTCTGAAGGTCTAAAGGTCTAAAGGACTGAAGGTCTGAAGGTCTAAAGGTCTGAAGGTCTGAAGGACTGAAGGTCTGAAGGTCTAAAGGTCTGAAAGTCTAAAGGTCTAAAGGACTGAACGTCAGAAGGTCTAAAGGTCTGAAGGTCTAAAGGTCTAAAGGTCTGAAGTTCTGCAGGTCTAAAGGTCTGAAGGTCTAAAGGTCTGAAGTTCTGCAGGTCTAAAGGTCTAAAGGTCTGAAGGTCTAAAGGTCTGAAGGTCTAAAGGTCTAAAGGTCTGAAGGTCTAAAGGTCTGAAGGTCTAAAGGTCTAAAGTTCTGTCAGGTCTAAAGGTCTGAAGGTCTGAAGTTCTGCAGGTCTGGTCCACTCACGTATTTCATGTAGTTCTGGACCCCGTTCTGCTGGAGATAGGCTGGAGCCTGTGTTCTGTAGAACCTCTCGGTGGAGTCCATGTAGGCCTTCTCAAAGTTGTCCCTGTAGATCTGGAGCTTGTCGTCGGGGTTGGAGCACAGGTTCACTGGAGGAAGAGCAGAGTCAGAACACAGCCGCAGGAGACCGGGAGTTTAGTTTAAAAAACACCGGGAGAACACAAATCTCAAACCTTTAGCTCATCCAAATCTCTCGATACGATATTCTCACCGTACGATATTTATTTATTGTGATATTTTATGGAGGCAAAAAGTAATAATAGAAAATTTTGAGAATGCTGCTTTTCTCTCGTCATCCAAAAATCCAAAAAAGTGACGACTTTAAAGTGATTCATAACAGTTATTTCAGCGAGTAGAGTGAACTGAAATGGAGCAAAGGATCATGGTCTATGTAGTTCTCACTCTTTTTTAGCAGCTTTTGATGATACGATATCACGATATGCCGGTTATCGTTCCATCCCCATGAAAAACCCCGACGCGCAGCACTGTGGTGTTCCTCCGCACGCAGAACGCACGGCTCCAAATTGTTTAATATCAATTACTTTAAGTGTTTTAAATGAAGATAGTCCCTACATTTACCGTATTTTTCGGACTACAAGGTGCACTTCAAATCCTTTAATTTTCTCAAAAATCAACAGTGCACTTCATGTGTTCATTCTGGTTGTGTTTACTGACCTCAAAAGGATTTTCTGTGGCACATGGCGTTCAAAAATCTGTCAAAATGTTTTAATAGGCGAGTTTCATTGTTGACAAAAGCGCGCGTTGCTGCTGGGAATTATTTTGGTCGGTGGTAAGAAACACTAATCAAACATGACGGACGGAGCGAGAAAACACGTAAAGGGTATTGATCCCGGTTATTGATCCACTCTAACGGCAGACGACCCAAGACCTTTTGACCAGAAATTGGTCATAAACATCGACGGACGACAAATCTCCCTTTTCAACCCCGACAGAGTCTGGACCAAAACCAAACTTCTGGTCACAATCTCCAACTCCCTGGACAAATATTCACTTGGGCGACATCCACAATGACTTGGTGGAAACTCCTGGGCCATTCACAGCAGAAAAGATGAAAACCTCCAAGAGTCTGGATGTGTTGTTGAACTTGTTGAGTCCACGGTTTGTTAGGATCTTCTACGTTTGCTCTGCGGATGTTTGAAAGTCGTTTAATTCACCGTTAGTGGTTCTTTTCACTCAGAATACGAAAAAGACATTTTCCTTCTTCCGTGTTTCTATTTGTGCGTCCGATAATGCAGCAGGAATTTACCATTATCAAGGATAAATACGCGAGGTTACGCACTGTGTTTGACGCTACCGTGTTTCTTGCCTCCGACCAAAATATTTCCCAGCAGCAACGCGGGCTTTTAATAACAATGACGTCAGCTCAAACTCGCCTGTACAACGCCGCTTGATGAGTTGTCGGAGCGTTACGTCCGTGGTGTCTGGTTACGATCTGACAGAGCAGCTCAGAGTCACACACACGAGGAGCGGAGCAGTTTCAAAATCACCGGGAGAAACAAATCGCAGCCTAAATCATCGGGCAACTTCTCCTGTCGTGTGTGGCAGCTTAAAGATTGTATAGAGGATTTTTTAAGCAAAGAAAAATACAGCGACAGTCCTTTTTCAAATGTTGTGCATGTGTGACACCACCACCTTCCTCCTCTACAGCTCCTCAGAAGAAACACCTCCTCCTGCCTCTTTACTCTAGAAATCACGTTTGTTTTCAGCCAGTGTGCACTCTGAATTACTGTTGAAATGACCCGTCTAGAAATATTTTAGCGACCGATACGTCAGTTTTTAGACCCTTCGTCTGCTTCAGTCGCGCCATCGCTGGAAGGAATCTCTAAGAATCACCTCAGTTTGTCTTCGCTCCTTTTCTCCTTCTCTTCTTCTTTCAGCGACCTCAAAAACTGACTTTCTTTTTCTGCGAACTGGTCGTGGATTCTCGTCCGCCATCGCAGTAAACTTTCTGCAAATTGTGAGGAAGTGACAGTTCGAAAAAGCCTCTAAGAACCGCTGCATAAACCACGTAATCCCAGCACGCTGGCGAGTCACTTACACTAGAAACGTAGGGAGTTTGATTGACAACCTAACAGCCAATAGATAAAGAGGGAGCCTCGTTTTCTATTGGCTGATGTTTATCTGGCCTCAACACGTCCACAGTTGATAGATTTTCATTCTTTTTTTTTTGGTCATAATTACAAAGCTGCTGCGTCTCTGTAATGGTATTTTAAACTTTCATTGACAATTTGAAACTTAAAAACAAAAAAATCCTCCATACAACCTTTAAGTCGGCTCTTTCAGGTCAGATTGTGTTAAACCAAAACTGATCTAAACTCTCACTGAGCCGCAGACAGAGCAGTGCTTCGAGTTGGCCTCACAGCGTCGGTACGAGCTGCTCGGTGAGACGCAGAAAAGCCTCTCACCGTAGGACTCGCGCACGCCGATGACGAGCTGCGAGTCGAAGGCCTCGCCCAGCCTCTCCGCGTGCACCAGCTTCATGGCGCTGTCCTGCAGACGGTTCTTAATGTTGGAGAAGATCGACTCGTTCCACGTGTCGAGCATGAGCTGAAAACAAACACCGACGTCACGAGAGGATTTAAAAAAAGAGGAAATCAACATGTGGAGAAACTTAAAGGTCTGAAAACTAAAATATTTAATAAAAAAAATGTAAAAATTAATAAAAAAAAATAAAAAAATAAAATAAAATAAATGCCAACACTTCATGAAAAATGAGCCATCTGAAAGAAAAAAAAAATTGAAAGTAAAAAAAAAATAAACATAAAAATAAATAAATAAAACAAAAACACTTAAAAAAAAAAAAAATTAAATAAACTAATGAAATAAATGCCAGCCCTTCATGAAAAAGGAGCCACCTGAAAGCAAAATAATAAAATAAATAAATAATAAAATAATAAAATAAATGTCAACCCTTCATGAAAAATGAGCCACCTGAAAGCAAAATAAATAATAAAATGTAAAACTGACTCCTGGGAGCTTTAAGTCATGTTCCTCCTCACACACAGACCTGGACTCGAGTTTGTTTCACTCACACGTTTGAGTAAATCTTTATTATGAGTCTGTGACATTTCCAAAGCTCCAAACGCTTTGTTCCAACTTGTGATGTCATGATGTGGTGGTTTTCCAAGTGAACAGCTCCTTTGACCTTTAGGCTGCGTTTATACGACGACGTCTGAACAGACGACGCAAAAGTGTCGTCGCGTCTTCACTTTTTATTCTGTGTTTAGTCGAGTGTTTTCAGGAGGAAATCTGCTGCAGACGGAGACACAAAAGTGTGTGGAGTTACACTGATTGTGTGTGTGTGTCAGGTGTGTGACGTAAACTCGTACACGACCTGAGCACATGTGACCAGAGTTTTGTGTCTTGGGCAGTGTAGATGGAAACACTACGGCCGAGCCTGATCAACTTTTACACTCTGGAGGAGGTTTCAGATTTTTGCGTTTTTAATCCCCAAAAACTGTCACCGTCTAAACGAAAGACACTTCCTGTAAAATATTTTGTCGTTTTCACCCACAAGTGTTCTCGTGTCGAGTCGAGTTTGGCAACTCCAGGTCTGAAATGATCCAGATGAGTCTTAGTGAAGGTGTGTGCAGTTTAAAAACACAGAGTGTGCAGAGTGTTTGTGACTTAAACACGTGAATGAAACAAAACACAACTGCAGCTCTGTGTGTGACGAGGAAAACACATTAGAACAGAGAGAACAGAGACCAGGACTAGACCAGGACTAAACCAGGACTAAACCAGGACTAAACCAGGACTAAACCAGGACTAAACCAGGACTAGACCAGGACTAAACCAGGACTAAACCAGGACTAAACCAGGACTAAACCAGGACTAAACCAGGACTAAACCAGGACTCTAAACCAGGGACTCTAAACCAGGACTAAACCAGGACTAAACCAGGACTAAACCAGGTCTAAACCAGGACTAAACCAGGACTAAACCAGGACTAAACCAGGAGTCTAAACCAGGACTAAACCAGGACTAAACCAGGACTAACCAGGTCTAAACCAGGACTAAACCAGGACTAAACCACTAAACCAGGACTAAACCAGGACTAAACCAGGACTAAACCAGGACTAAACCAGGACTAAACCAGGACTAAAACCAGGACTAACCAGGACTAAACCAGGTCTAAACCAGGACTAAACCAGGACTAAACCAGGACTAAACCAGGACTAAACCAGGACTAAACCAGGTCTAAACCAGGACTAAACCAGGACTAAACCAGGACTAAACCAGGACTAAACCAGGACTAAACCAGGACTAAACCAGGACTAAACCAGGGAACCAGGTCTAAACCAGGACTAAACCAGGACTAAACCAGGACTAAACCAGACTAAACCAGGTAAACCAGGACTAAACCAGGTCTAAACCAGGACTAAACCAGGACTAAACCAGGACTAAACCAGGACTAAACCAGGACTAAACCAGGTCTAAACCAGGACTCTAAACCAGGACTAAACCAGGACTAAACCAGGACTAAACCAGGACTCTAAACCAGGACTACTAAACCAGGACTAAACCAGGACTAAACCAGGACTAAACCAGGGCTAAACCAGGACTAAACCAGGTCTAAACCAGGACTAAACCAGGACTAAACCAGGACTAAACCAGGTCTAAACCAGGCTGTGGTCCCTCCTCTTGCTGCATATCACACTAGAGCAGAGCATTTTTTTTACATTTGGACCAAAATGAGGGATGATACGAGGATCACCCATGAAGAACATCAAAGTGGAGAAGGAAGAGTGGAGGTCACAGAGGACGTGTACAACTTCAGAGGGTCAGAGAGAAGAAACATCTGAGGAGAACAGCTCTGGTGTGTTCTGTCTGGTGTGTGGTACCTTGCGGACGATGCTGTCCTCCACGTTGGACTTCTTGGTGCTGCCCTGTTTGCCCATCAGGGTGATCTCCAGCTGGCAGAAGGGTTTGGGCAGAATGTCACACTGAGTGAAGAACTTCCTCCACTCCACGATGTAGGCCTTGAGCAGCGCCGTGTCGTCCTGGTGACTGAGCACGCGCTGGGAACAGAGACGAGGACATTTCACACACTCACCTTATAGAAACATAAACAACTTGTATCTTTTACACACAGACCCGAGGCTTTCTACTGTGTCTTTTATCAACAAAGTCAAGGCCTTCTGTCTTTTATAAACATTTTTTATTATAAAAATGTCAGAGTAGTGGGACGCTTGAAAAATAATGTTGATGCAGCTACTCCGACAATCAGACGTCGGTGTCTCGGGACAGGAGCATGGAACTGAAAGATCTGTGCTGTCAAAGGTTGAATAACGTCTAAAAATCACTTAAAGCAGGGGTGTCAAACACACGGCCCGGGGGCCAGATCCGGCCCTCCAAGACCTTTAACCTGGCCCTCAGCTGACATTCTACTAAAATATTTGAATGATATTTTCTATTAAAATCTTGTTAATTTTGTGTGGTGTTTATCACAGCAGCGTCTCCAGCGTCTCTGTACGTGGCCCCTCCCACCAGAGCAGCACAAATGAAGACTTGTCTCTTTCCAAACGCTCTTAAAGGACGATGGTTTTGACTGTTGACCGTGACACCCTCATCAGAAAAATGTCCAACATGAGAAAAGTGGAGCCGAGTGCAGGATTTTACAACAAAAATGGACTTATTCCTGTTTACAGACAAGTTCATGTTCAAACTTTGTGTTGAAATTGTTTGTTTTTTTTTAAGTTTCAGGTTGTTCATAATATTATAATATTTTGTAAAAGAAAGAGTTCATCAATTATAAAAGATTTGTGTAATAGATTTGTTTCTCTGCACAAATATTTGAACTTATTGTTATTTTTGAGGTTTATATGACATGAGTTTTCTGATCTGGACACTTTGGGATCAAAGTCGGTTGGACACGACCCCCGGAACAAAATTAGTTTGACTCTCCTGACTTAAAGTATTAGACAAAAAGCCCACAAATGATCACTGTTGCAGAAAACTTGACAAATACAAATTCCTAAACTGGGACAACACAATCAAATATGCAGATTTAATTCTGGTTTACAAAGTTTTTGATCATCTTGCTCCACCTCGTCTAAAGGAGTTTGTGAAAAGAAATTCAAATCACACAACAAGAGCAGCTCTAGAGGCGACGCTCTGGGACGTTTAGGAAAAATACCTTTGGACAAACTCTCTTTTGCTCATCGAGCAGCTCAAACATGAAACACAGAGAAACTGCTCATGTACGAGAACTTTCAACACTGCAGCATTTTCTACAACTTTAAAACACTGGTTATTCAATGGTCAAATATGTCTCCATGTTTAACACATTTATATTTTCTTTTATTTTGAAGGGTTGTTGGTTTAACTCTTGACTTAATTCTTAAACTTCTGACTTTGAACTTCAAATGTGTGTTGTGTGTATAGTGTGTTGTGTGTATAGTGTGTGTGTTGTGTGTATAGTGTGTGTGTGTGTGTGTGTGTGTGTGTGTATAGTGTGTGTGTTGTGTGTATAGTGTGTGTGTGTGTGTGTGTATATGTGTGTGTGTGTGTGTGTGTGTTGTGTGTATAGTGTGTGTGTGTGTGTGTGTTGTGTGTATAGTGTGTGTGTGTTGTGTGTATAGTGTGTGTGTTGTGTGTATATGTGTGTGTGTGTGTTGTGTGTATAGTGTGTGTGTGTGTGTGTGTGTGTGTGTGTATATAGTGTGTTGTGTGTATAGTGTGTGTGTTGTGTGTATAGTGTGTGTGTTGTGTGTATATGTGTGTGTGTGTGTGTTGTGTGTATAGTGTGTGTGTTGTGTGTATAGTGTGTGTGTGTAGTGTGTGTGTGTGTGTATGTGTGTGTGTGTGTGTGTGTATATAGTGTGTGTGTGTGTGTGTGTGTATAGTGTGTGTGTGTGTGTGTATGTGTATAGTGTGTGTGTGTTGTTCGTGTGTACAGTATAGTGTGTGTGTTTGTGTGTGTGTTGTGTGTATAGTGTGTGTGTTGTGTGTGTATATAGTGTGTGTGTGTATAGTGTGTGTGTTGTGTGTATAGTGTGTGTGTGTGTGTGTGTGTGTATAGTGTGTGTGTGTGTGTGTGTGTGTGTTGTGTGTATAGTGTGTGTGTGTGTGTGTGTATATGTGTGTGTGTTGTGTATAGTGTGTGTGTGTGTTGTGTATAGTGTGTGTTGTGTGTTGTGTGTATAGTGTGTGTGTGTGTTGTGTGTATAGTGTGTGTTGTGTGTATAGTGTGTGTGTGTGTGTGTTGTGTGTATAGTGTGTGTGTGTGTG
Organism: Boleophthalmus pectinirostris; assembly: GCF_026225935.1. Classification (NCBI taxonomy): domain Eukaryota; kingdom Metazoa; phylum Chordata; class Actinopteri; order Gobiiformes; family Gobiidae; genus Boleophthalmus; species Boleophthalmus pectinirostris. The sequence goes on from NW_026571018.1 coordinate 39,614,246, forward strand.
TTGTGTGTATAGTGTGTGTGTGTTGTGTGTATAGTGTGTGTGTGTGTGTATAGTGTGTGTGTGTGTGTGTGTGTATAGTGTGTGTGTGTGTGTGTGTGTATAGTGTGTTGTGTGTATAGTGTGTGTGTTGTGTGTATAGTGTGTGTGTTGTGTGTATAGTGTGTGTGTTGTGTGTATAGTGTGTGTGTGTTGTGTGTATAGTGTGTGTGTGTTGTGTGTATAGTGTGTGTGTGTGTGTGTGTGTGTATAGTGTGTGTGTGTTGTGTGTATAGTGTGTGTGTTGTGTGTATAGTGTGTGTGTTGTGTACTTTTGTGTGATTGTTGTTGTACTTTTCTTCGTCCTGTAGATGATTTTACATGAACCTGTCGAGGGACTGAAGATGGAAATGAGCCACGTTGGCTTTAATCTTTACATATTTACATTTTTAATGTTCATTAATATGAACTGTCCCTTTACAAATAAATAAAATAAGAAATAAGTTCTGCTGTTTGTTTCAGCTCAGGTCTTTTCTCTGTGTTCTGTGTCAGACTCACGGCCTGGGCCTGTTTGATGAAGTCTAGGATGTCCTCCTTCAGGGCCTGGTGGATCTTGGCCGGACCTTTGTCGTCCCACAGACAAACTGCATGG
>NW_026571018.1:39619873-39629873 GCF_026225935.1 Boleophthalmus pectinirostris
GGCTGATATAATGGCTGACGGAGTATAAGGGTCAGATAAAAAAAAAAATGCTGGTGCTATGAGAATAAAGTCGTAACATTTCAACATTAAAGTCGAAATATTATGAGAATAAAGTTGTAATTTTATGAGAATGAAGTCGTAATAAAATCAAAGTCAAAGTGAAAAATGCGGCAGAAGAAGAACCTTGTTTTTCAATATAAAACCAAAAATAAGAAAACAAACAACAATTTTCTTCATTATTTGCACCTCCAGACTAAACCAGGACTGAACCAGGACTAAACCAGGTCCGGGACCAGACCGGGACTGAGACCAGGATTGAGACCGGGAACAGGACCAGGACTGAAAATGGTTTAGTCCCGATTCAGTCCCGATTCAGTCCCGGTTCAGTCCCGGTTCAGTCCCGGTTCAGTCCTGGTTCAGTCCTGGTTCAGACCGTATGCGGTGCAATAGTCCCGCATCGCATTTTAAAGTCACAGAAACGCCATTTCCCATTTCCATGACTTAAACCAGGACTAAACTAGGACTAAACCGTTTTCAGTCCTGGTCTGGTCCCGGCCTCAGTCCTGGTCTTAGTTCTGGTTTGGTTCCGGACCTGGTTTAGTTCTGATTCAGTCCTTGTTTAGTCGAATGAACGAATGATACACGGATTCTTTACAAAATGCTCCAAATTCTCCACGAGCCGCCGATATTCTCCTAATATTACCACTTTATTCTCATAAAATTATGACTTTATTCTTGTAAAATTATGACTTTATTCTTGTAAAATTACGACTTTATTCTTGTAAAATTATGACTTTTTCTGGCTTCGACTTTATTCTCATAATATTACAAATTTCAGATTAGTCAAAAATGGTGACATTCCTGGTTTAGGCTTAGTTTAGACCTGGTTTAGACCTGGTTTAGACCTGGTTTAGACCTGGTTTAGTCCTGGTTTAGACCTGGTTTAGACCTGGTTTAGACCTGGTTTTAGACCTGGTTTAGTCCTAGTTTAGTCCTGGTTTTGGTTTCCTAGTTTACCTGGTTTCCTGGTTTAGACCTGGTTTAGACCTGGTTTAGACCTGGTTTAGTCCTGGTTTAGACCTGGTTTTCCTGGTTTAGACCTGGTTTAGACCTGGTTTAGAGTCCTGGTTTTGGTCCTGGTTTCCTGGTTTAGACCTGGTTTTCCTGGTTTAGTCCTGGTTTAGACCTGGTTTAGACCTGGTTTAGGGTCCTGGTTTGGTCCTGGTTTGGGTCTGGTTTAGACCTGGTTTAGACCTGGTTTTAGACCTGGTTTAGACCTGGTTTAGACCTGGTGGTTTAGACATGGTTTAGACCTGGTTTTAGTCCTGGTTTAGTCCAGGTTTAGACCTGGTTTAGACCTGGTTTGGTCCTGGTTTGGTCCTGGTTTGGTCCTGGTTTGGTCCTGGTTTAGACCTGGTTTAGTCCTGGTTTAGTCCTGGTTTAGTCCTGTTTAGACCTGGTTTAGACCTGGTTTAGTTTCCTGGTTTAGTCCTGGTTTAGACCTGGTTTAGACCTGGTTTAGCTGGTTTAGACATGGTTTAGACCCTGGTTTAGACCTGGTTTAGTCCTGGTTTAGTCCTGGTTTAGTCCTGGTTTAGACCTGGTTTAGTCCTGGTTTAGTCTGGTTTAGTCCTGGTTTAGTCCTGGTTTAGACCTGGTTTAGACCTGGTTTAGACCTGGTTTAGTCCTGGTTTAGTCCTGGTTTGGTCCTGGTTTAGTCCTGGTTTAGACTTGGTTTAGTCCTGGTTTCAGTCCTGGTTTAGTCCTGGTTTAGACCTGGTTTAGTCCCTGGTTTAGACCTGGTTTAGACTGGTTTAGACTGGTTTAGACCTGGTTTTGGTCCTGGTTTCCTGGTTTAGACCTGGTTTAGCCTGGTTTAGACCTGGTTTAGTCCTGGTTTAGTCCTGGTTTAGTCCTGGTTTCCTGGTTTAGACCTGGTTTAGAGTCCTGGTTTAGACCTGGTTTAGACCTGGTTTAGTCCTGGTTTAGTCCTGGTTTAGTTTAGTCCTGGTTTCCTGGTTTAGTCCTGGTTTAGTTTACCTGGTTTAGTCCTGGTTTAGTCCTGGTTTAGTCCTGGCCTGGTTTAGTAGACCTGGTTTAGACCTGGTTTAGAGTCCTGGTTTAGTCCTGGTTTAGTCCTGGTTTAGACCTGGTTTACCTGGTTTAGTCCTGGTTTAGTCCTGGTTTAGACCTGGTTTAGTCCTGGTTTTACCTGGTTTAGACCTGGTTTAGTCCTGGTTCAGTCCTGGTTTAGTCCTGGTTTAGTCCTGGTTTAGTCCTGGTTTAGACCTGGTTTAGTCCTGGTTTAGACCTGGTTTAGACCTGGTTTAGTCCTGGTTTAGACCTGGTTTAGTTCTGTGGATGTTTATCGGTTAAGTAGCTAAGCTTTAGCCGGGGGGGAGTTCCTCCAGTCCCGGGTCCGGTCGGAGGTTCTCCCGGGGCCGTGAGGGTCTCGGGGGTCGTGGGGAGGATCCGGGACACGGACCCGCGGCTCCGGGTTCTGGAGGAGACGGAGAAACCCGCGCGTGACCCGGACCCGCGGGACACACGACAGAAACGACAGAAACGACAGAAACGACAGAAGTCCACAACACAGAAGTGGAGCCTACCTTTAGCAGCGTCGCCATGTTCCCTCAACTTATCTTCTCGCAGAGTCTCGCGAGAGTGGCTCTACCGGAGAAACCCGTTATTATTATTATTTCATTTTTCCCCCCCAAATACATTTTATTATTATTATTATTATTATTATTATTTTTATTATTATTATACATTTTATGATTGTACATTTTATGATAATATTATTTAATTTTATTATTAATATATTTTATTTATTTTTTTGTGTTACCTTATAAAAGTAAACAGTTCATATGCAAATAAAATAAATACATAAAAAGCAGCGTCACCATGTTCCCTCAACTTATCTTCTTGCAGAGTTTTAAGAGAGAGGCTGTACCTGAGAAGCGCTCTTTATTATTTTTTTATTTTTTTTCTCAGATACATTTTATTATTATTTTAATATTGTACATTTTATTATTAGAGATTTTATTATTTCTTTCAGATACATTTTATTATTATTGTTATTTTATTATTATTATTATTAAAAATTATCACCTTATTATATTTTATTTCTTACATCTTATCTTCTCTTGCAAGTGTGGCTGTACTGAAGAAATGCATTATTATTGTTATATTTTTTTCATTTTTTTTACATTATTATTATTATTACTATTATTATCAATTTTATTATTATTATTTTTCTTTTTTTCCTTATAAAAGTAAATATTTCACATGAACATAAAATAAATGCATAAAAAACAGTGACTAAAAACATATTCACATATAAAAGGAGCCAAAGCATCCTTCAAGTGTGTTATGTTTGGTTTAATCTTTAAAACAAACAAACAAACAAAAAAAAAGTTATTTGTGAATAAAATGTTTACCTTGTTCCTCAGTTTCTCATTGATTTCCTTGTGTGTATAATTATCTGCCTCATTTAAGTTTACATGTATGTCCACTTTTTAGGGTTTAAGTTTTTAAAATAATAATAAAAAATAAATAAATACATAAAAAAATTAATTGAGAGATGAACTAAACATGCAGGGTTTGTGTGTTAAACATGCTTAAATGAAACAAAACGCAACTCCAGATCTGTTTGTGATGAGAATCGTGTGACATGGGGCTTTAAATAATAACGATTTATTTATTTAATTATAAGTCTCATTTAAAAACACACTTTTACTCAACGGATTTAACACGGCGTGAGAACTGCGTGCTATTTTATTGGATATTATTTGCTATTTTTCTATTTGTTATTTGCTTTTTTTTTTTTGACTTGCTTATTTTATTATTCAATTTAATTTAATTTAATTGTATTTATTAATGTATTTTATTTATTTTTTTATTTTATTTATTTAATTTTTATTTTATTTTATTGTATTTTATTTAATTATTTATTTATTTATTATTTTTTTTATTAATTTATTTTATTTATTGTATTTTATTTATTAATGTATTTTATTTATGTATTAATTTATTTTATTTATTTATTTTTATTTATTTATTGTATTTTATTTATTAATGTATTTTATTTATTTATTTTATTTATTTTATTTTATATCGTGCCTACTCCGTGCAGCACTTTAAAATGTGCAAATATAGAAATAACGTTGGACTGGATTAGCCGTAGTTTGGTTGCGCGGCGCACTTGTCAACAAACCGCGCGGACCAATGGGAGCGCAGGGGGCGGGGCTCTGACGGCGCAGGGGGCGGGGTCACGGGTAACACGAGGTTAGTGAGTCCCCGGATGGAGACATGTCCGCGTGCATCGTGTTGACATCGGGATCTTCGTGATTTTTCCTCGGATTTTTCCTCGGATTTGACCGTGGGATCCTCGGCTCGGATGACGTAAGGACCGCGCGTAAGTGTCCCGGCGCGGGTTTCGTGCGGGTTTCTGCGTGTTTGTGCGTGTTTGTGCGTGAGTACGTTTGCGGTGATGAAAGAGCCGCACCTGCCGCACGCGGACACCGGGAGAGTCCGGAAAAACTCCCAAAAAAAAAAAAAAAAAACGAGATTAAAAGTCGTTTATTTGGTCGTGAGGGTCCGTCACCTGCTTGTTTCCATGGAGACGTGACCGGAATGTTCCACAGTGTGACTTTAAACAGCTCGACTTGACATTTGTAAAATTATAGGAGGTTTTAGAGTCAAAAATACCTAGAAAAACCAGGACTAAACCAGGACTAAACCAGGTCTAAACCAGGACTAAATCAGGACTAAACCAGGGTCTAAACCAGGTCTAAACCAGGGACTAAACCAGGACTAAACCAGGACTAAACCAGGACTAAACCAGGACTAAACCAGGACTAAACCAGGTCTAAACCAGGACTAAACCAGGACTAAACCAGGTTTCTAACCAGGTCTAAACCAGGTCCTGGTTTAAACCAGGTCTGGTTTAAACCAGGTCTAAACCAGGTTTAGTTTCCTGGTTTAGTCCTGGTTTACCTGGTTTAGACCTGGTTTAGACCTGGTTTAGACCTGGGTTTAGACCTGGGTTTAGACCTGGTTTAGACCTGGTTTAGACCTGGTTTAGACCTGGTTTAGACCTGTTTTTAGACCTGGTTTAGACCTGGTTTAGACCTGGTTTAGTCCTGGTTTAGATTATCCTCGTTCTTGTTCCTCTCAGACTCAGATTAAACTCAGGTTCTCAGTCGTTCAAATCTCCCTGACGTGACCTGAGCCGCGGCCTCGTCTTCGTCTCGCGGTCGCGGCTCAGGTCACGTCGCACAAACTGACCCACGTGAGGTTTTAATCCCGTCAGAATGTCTCCCTCTCCTCAAAACAACAGACCTGGACTCGGGTTTGTTTGAGTTACTCTGCGTTTATGAGCAGCGTCGGGAAGTTTACTTTTAAAATGTAATCCCCTACAGATTACAGACAGATTATAAAAACGTTCATGATTAATTGATAATCGATCGTTTATTCTTACGACAATCGATTAAGAACATTTCATCGAATGTCCATCACAAGTCTGAACTAATAAATGTCCTTTTAATCCAGACTCAAACCGATTGTCCGTAAAAAGAAAATAATCTCAGTGTTTGGATCTGAGTGTGAGTGTGAACAAACACACGTGACTCTGGTGTGTCAGGGACACAGACAACACACACACAGACACACAGACACACACACACACACACACACACACACACACAGACACACACAGACACACACACACAGACACAGACACACACACACACACACACACACACACACACAGACACACACAGACACAGACACACACACACACACACACACAGCACACACACACACACACACACACACACACACACACACACACACACACACACACACAGACACACACACACACACACACATACACACACACACACACACACACACACACACACACAGACACACACAGACACACACACACACACACACACACACACACACACACACAGACACACACACACAGACACACACACACAGACACACACAGACACACACACACACATACACACACACACACACACACAGCACACACACACACAGACACACACACACACACACACACACACACACACACACACACATACACACACACACACACACACACACACACACACACACACACATACACACATACACACACACACACACACACACAGACACAACACACACACACACACAGACACACACACAGACACACACACACACACAGACAAATGACTCCGTAGATAAATACTGATGCAGAGTCACATATGAGGACATTTATCTGTCTGTAAATTGGATTAAATGAACAGAATGTAGAGAGTCTAAGATTTATAACGACGTATAACCTGCCCACGTGAAATATCGCCCCATATCAGCAAGCATATCGGCCGATAACCGATATATCGGCCGGGCTGTAGTTTAGAGAGAGAGTTCAGATCAGACAGAGGTGTTTTCTGTTCTTGCTGTTCGTCCGTGTGGTTTGAGTCGCTGAGACGCTGGGGCCAGTTTCTCTCTCACACTGGTACATTCCTGAGCTGCTGGGGTTTTGCCCGGGCGCTCGGAGAACAGCGAGGAGAGCGCCCCGCTGCCCCGACACCCCGAGGACAGTGTGGTTGTGTTTCACAGAGCTCGGCCGGACATGCAGGGGCCCCGGGAGCACAGGCCGGACACGCGGGGGCCCCGGGAGCACAGGCTGTGTGGGAAGTGGACGCTCGACTGGGGCCTCAACAACTACAAGATGAGAGACGTCTTCACATGGTAAGAAACACCGAGCCGGACGTCCTGAGGGTTTTATTTATACAGAGTGTGTGTTTAAAGGAAAAAGCGCCGCCTGTGGAGTTTTGTGTCCGTCAGAGATCAACAAACTGTTCTACAAACACTGAGGCTCCTGATATTGAACCAGCAACCTTAGATTTCCCACACGTGATGTAACCCCCCCACACTACAACGTCCAGGACAGAAAGAACTGTTTTTGTAACTTTCTTTTTAACATCATTTCATAAGAAGCTGAAGACGTGTGTGTTTATAAAGTCTAAAAACCTACAGCAACTTACAACAATATTAATTAACCCAAGTCGAGTTTTGCTCCAAACTCTGAGAGTTCAGAGATTTTACAAACATGAACATATAAAACCATCCTCTGTGGTTGATCTAGATCAGACCTGAGTCTTGTCCAGCTCCGTTTGGACTCTGACTCAGCCCGTTTAAACTCATGTGGAATTACAAAATAAACATATTGGGCGGGTGGACAGTCCCCGCCTCAAGTGGAGGAGTTCAAGTCTGTCAGGGTCTTGTTCTCGAGCGAGGGGAGGATGGAGCGAGAGACTGACAGGTGGACAGGTGCGGCGTGGACTGACAGGTGGACAGGTGCGGCGTGGACTGACAGGTGGACAGGTGGACAGGTGCGGCGTGGACTGACAGGTGGACAGGTGCGGCGTGGACTGACAGGTGGACAGGTGCGGCGTGGACTGACAGGTGGACAGGTGCGGCGTGGACTGACAGGTGGACAGGTGGACAGGTGCGGCGTGGACTGACAGGTGGACAGGTGGACAGGTGCGGCGTGGACTGACAGGTGGACAGGTGCGGCGTGGGCAGTGATGCGGTCGCTGTATCGTTGTGGTGAAGAGGAGCTGAGTCTGGATTTAGCGTCAGTCTCCGTTCCTCCCCTCACCTCTGGTCATGACCCGAAGGACCAGATCCACGATACAAACGACACAGATGAGTTTCCTCCGCAGGACGTCCGGGCGTCTCCCTTAGAGACAGAGTGAGGAGCTCGGAGTAGAGCCGCTGCTCCTCCACGTGGAGAGGAGCGTCTGAGGGGAGGACGTCTGTTCTGACGTCTCCTGGACGTGTCCCTCAGGAGGTGTTCATGTCCCACCGGGAGGAGGAGACCCAGGACACACTAGAGGGACCATGTCTCTGGACTGGAGGAGCTGGAGGAAGTGTCTGGGGTGAAGGAAGTCTGGGAGTCTCTGCTTAGACTGATGCCCCCGAGACCCGACCCCAGAGAAGAAGAACATGGAGGGGTGGATGGTCGTATTTTATAATTTTACCCTAACCCTGTGCATCGCCATGAATCTGATGATATGACGATGTGCATGTCCCAATTCAATATATGACAGAATATCCCACAATATATTGTGATTTATCAATAATTACATATAATATTATCGTTGAGGAAACATTCCCAAGAACAAAACAATACAATTTATTAAACGTTCAAATCAGGAGAACAGTAAAGGTTCGTTCACACCAAAGCGTCAAAAAACACCTTGACGTTTCTGTTTGGAGCCTTTACATTTGAGTTCAGACGCCCCCGACGCTCGTGTCTTTGACGTCGTGGACGAACGGGACAAAAATACTTGACGTGCGTCCGTTGCCCTGGAAACAAGAGCCCGGTCCTGGACTTTTCCCCAAACAATGTCAGACCAGACTGAGACTTTAGTGTTTTTATCACATAAAACATCAGCGGAGGAAATCGACTCGACGACTGGAGCCAGTTTATATTTATACTCCACTAATGACACTGGATCAGTCCTGGTTTAGTCCTGGTCTAATCATGGAATAGTCCCGGTCTAGTCCTGGTCTAGTCCTGGTCTGGTCCTGGTGATGGTCTCGGTGTTTGTGGTGTTTATATTTATGTTCCGTTCATGTTTGTGGTTCTGGTTCTGGGGTTTTTCTTCCTGATAATAACGTCGCTGTGTCTCTGGATACTCGTCCCTGATTGGTCGACGCGGCGCATCTGACGCGAAAAGTTCAGCATTTTCAACTTCTTGATGCTGACACCTTGGACACGCGTCTAGAGAGTCAACTCCAAAACGTTCAAGACTCGCCACGTCGACGCCAGATTCGCGCCGCGCTGACGCCGAAGACGCGCCGCAAAAACGCAGGAGGCTCTAGTCGCGCGTCCACATCGACTTTACATAGAAACTGGACGATTTGACGCTTTGGTGTGAATGAACCTTTTAGAAGTAGAACTTTAAAAAAGGACTTTGAAAAAAAATCTATTTGAATTGATTTTTTAAAATGACATTTTTGTTCGGCAGCTTCACTTTTTCTTTGTTTAGTTATAACATAAACTCGTCACAGTCTGAGCAGTTTTTTGGTCCGAAAATCCACAATATTTTCTGTTTCTCATGTGGCCCCACGGACAAAAGAATTCCTCTCTGACATCAACACATGACGATGGGGCAGGACTTTTGGGGTCAGATTTTAACAAAGGTCCTTTTTCTTTGCAGCTTTCAGTTTTATGTCTCAGTTTGGTTTCTCGTCTTCAGAGTGAAATCACACCTCAGACGTGTTACTCTGTCGGGTGTAGTGACTCTGTGTTCTGCCCAGGCGCCTGCTGAAGACCGTCGCCATGGGGCAGGTGCTGTCCCTGCTCATCTGCGGCACTGCCGTCACCTGTCAGTACCTGGTGGAGGAGAAGGTGGACACGCCCATGCTCCAGAGCTTCCTCAACTACGCCCTCCTGCTGCTGGTCTACACCACCGGCCTGTGCACGCGCAAAGGTACGTCCGCTCCCGCCGTGTGACCGCACCGTTAAAGGTCCAGTGTGCGAGAGATGACGTTACCCATAGGCCTGTACCGATAAATTTTGCAGGACGATGAATTGACCAAGAATTTATTGCGGTAAACGATAATATTGACATTTTGAGACCAATTTCAACAAATATAATGACCATGGAATAAAAATGCAAACACATCCTCTCAATGATCAATAAACTTGACTTTCTAAAGAACATTTAACGCAGAAACTGTAAGACAAAACAAAAACAACAGGCCGAAATAAAACTGACTTAACGGTTGTATAGAGGATTTTTTTAAGGGAAGAGAAATACAGCGACAGTCCTTGTGCGCGTTCAGAATCACTGTTGAAGTTTCCTGTCTAGAAGTAATTCAGCGACCGACGCGTCAGTTTTTAGAGGCTTTGTCTGCTTCAGTCGCGCCATCGCTGGACGAGATCTCCAAGAATCACCTCAGTTTGTCT
>NW_026571018.1:39639873-39644873 GCF_026225935.1 Boleophthalmus pectinirostris
ACCTTGTGATGTCATGAAGCGGTGCTTTTAACGGCTCCTTTTTACCTTTAGTTGAGTAGAGATTGACATTTCTGGGCCTGAATTCTCTCTGTTTTTCGCTCCAGTTTTCCGCTCTGTACATCGTCTCCTTCATCGTCATCATCGTGGGTTTCGTCATGTTCAACGCGGTGCCGACGTACAGCGCCCTGACCGACGGAGAGACGCAGTACTCGCTCGCGGACCAGGAACCGGACCAGGGACCGGACCAAAGGACAGACCAGGGCAGGGACGAGGGACCGGGCGGGTTCCAGGGGCCCCAGCGGCTGCTCCCTGGCACTTCGGAGCACGTCGTCGCCGTAGCCGCTTTGTGACGAAGACCAAAGAGAGGATCTGTGTGCAGAGGAGGGAACCAAACACGCTGCTACAACTCAAGTCAAAGTGTCCAAATAACTGAGACAAGACGAGATTCTGACAGACTTTGTAAAAAATAAGTAGAGTAATTAATTTCACAATTCTGGCTTCACTATTTATTTAGATGTAAAACCTTAAACGGTCACTGTAGTCCTGCTTTTTGGAACTACAGCTTCTCAAACTGTGTGACTCACCAGCTCTTAAAACTTTTTTTAGAAATTCAGGTGGAAAAAAATGTCACAAGATCGTTTTTTTCATGTGTTCACGATCTTGTGGCAGTTTCGTTTTCTTGAGATCTTGTGACAATTTGTCTTTGTAAGATCTTTTGGCAGTTTTGTCTGTTCGAGATCCTGACGCAATTTTGTCTCAAGATCTTGTGGCATTTTTGTTTTTCTCGAGATCTTTTGGCAAATCTGTCTTATTGAGATCTTGTGACAATTTTGTCTCGAGATGTTGAGACAATTTTGTCTCGAGATCTTGTGGCAATTTTGTCTAGTGAAATCTTTTGGTGATTTCGTCTTCTCGAGATCCTGATGCAATTTTGTCTCGCAAGATCTTGTAGTAAATTTGTCTTGTTGAGATCTTGTGGCAATTTTGTTATTTCGAGATCTTTTGGCAGTTTGTCTTCTCAAGATCCTGACGCAATTTTGTCTCGAGATCTTGTGGCAGTTTTGTCTCGTGAAGTCTTTTGTCAATTTTGTCTTCTCGAGATCCTGATGCAATTTTGTCTTGATCTTGTGGCAATTTTTTCACTTGAGATCTTGTGGCATTTTAGTTTTCTCGAGAACTTGGGGCAAATTTGTCTTAGCGAGATCTTGTGACAATTTTGTCTCGAGATCTTGTGGGAATTTTGTCTCGAGATCTTGTGACAATTTGTCTTTGTAAGATCTTTTGGCAATTTTGACTTTTCGAGATCTTGTGGCAATTTTGTCTCGCAAGATCTTGTAGTAAATTTGTCTTGTTGAGATCTTGTGGCAATTTTGTTATTTCGAGATCTTTTGGCAGTTTGTCTTCTCGAGATCCTGACGCAATTTTGTCTCGAGATCTTGTGGCAGTTTTTTCTTTTCAAGATCTTGTGACAATTTTGTCTTTTCGAGATGTTGTGACAATTTTGTCTCGTGAAATCTTTTGGTGATTTCATCTTCTCGAGATCCTGACGCAATTTTGTCTCAAGATCTTGTGGCAGTTTTGTTCTTCTCTCGATCTTGACATTTCATATTTTGCCGTAAAAGTTTGATCAGTTCTACACATGAAAATTCACTTGAAGTCATGGAAAACTCATGGAAAACTTTAGCAATTTTGTCAGTGAAAAAGAGTGGGAACCCTAGTCTCCGCTCTGGTGTCGCTCAAAATCGGGCATCGGAAGAGCCTCAAAGCCAAAGTATCGACTCTGGTATCGGATCTGAAAAAGCTTGATCGGTGCACATTTCATTTTGTCTTCCTCACGGCTCGACGAAGAACCACACGTTTTACATTTAGAATTGTAACTTGAGTCAACTCCAAGAAGAAGGAAAAAAAAAAAACGCTGCTGGAAAAATTTTGTTTGATTTAAAAAGTTACTCGTCTGGAATTCCGTTACACTTGGTCCTCTTGTTTCCGCAGCGTTGCCATGGTTACAGCACTTTTATATAAATGTATTTTTTATATTTTTTTAGTTAGACTTTTATTATTATTTTGTTTGTAAAAGAAAAAAGAAGCTGTTACTTCGTACTGTAACATGATTCAAGGGTCAAATCTGCGTATCTGTTATTACTACTGCTCTTATGTATTCTGATTTTTTTACTTTTTTTTTTTTTTTTTTTTTACTTTTTCTGCCAAAAACTAAAAATAGAAATGATTGTTTTTGGTGTAAAAATTGTTTACATGAAATGACTTTTTACCGATTAAATTTTTATATTTATTCCACCTGTAGCGTCTTTTTTTTGTGTGTGTGTGTTTACACTTTAGTTTAAAGTTAGTTAAAGCTGCACTGTGTAACTTCATGGTTGGGGGTCTGTCTCCTGCTTGTTTCCATGGAGACGTCACTGCTCTGTGTCCTGGAATGTTCCACAGTGACTTTAAACAGATCTACTTTACATTTATTCAGTCACAGGAGGTTTTAGAGTCAAAAATCCCGAGAAAAACAAACATTGTGAGTGTGAACGGAGTCGCCTCTCCACAGATCTGACCTGGAACTGTGTCTGGTTTAGTCTCCATGGAGATAGAAGGGTTTAATGCCGTACTGTGGAACATTCCAACCACATCTCACACATGGAGAAAAGCGTTTGATGGAGCCTCCACCACAAAGTTCCACACTGCAGCTTTAACATTTTAGTGGAGAATGTAAAAAGTGAAAATCCAAACACCAGAACAACTCGATTTAAATTAGAAAGTGACAAAAACATTCATCCATTTTCTTCTTCTTCTTCTTCCGGGGGCATCAGTCTGAGCAGGGACTCGTCCACGTGGAGGAGCAGCGGCTCTACTCCGAGCTCCTCACTTTGTCTCTAAGGGAGACGCCCTGACGCCCTGTGGAGGAAACTCATCTGTGTCTCTTGTATCGTGGATCTGGTAATTCGGGTCATGACCAGAGGTGAGGGCAGGAACATTTAAGTGTTTAGATCGTGTCAAACTCAGGCCCGGGGGCCAAATTTGACCCGTGATATAATTATATTTGTCCAGTGAGATCAAATCAAACAAGTATTAGAGCTGCTGCTGCTCATGATTTATTTAAAATGTTGTTATTATTTTATATTCTGTTTCTTCTGGATTCAATGTTTAAATCAGGCATGTCCAAACTATGGCCCGAGGGCCAAATGCGGCCCTCAGACAAATGTTTCTTGGCCCTCAGATTTCCAGGTGAATTGGCCCAAATTACCTTGCGTCAATAAAAAAAAAAATTTTTACTGCACATTTTTTAAGAATCTACCTGGATAAAGCGAATATTTAATATTTAGTGTTTAGTGGTTTTAAGGATCTATAATAATAAAGACGGTTCATTCTAACGTGTTAAACCTGCACGTTTCAATTATTCCCAGTACTGAGCATCAGTCTACGGCCTCGATCGTCCCTCTGCTTCGTCTGCGTTTAGATCTGTGGCCCTTGATGAAAAAAGTTTGGACACCTGTGGATTAAGCAAAACTTTTATTAAACATTTATTTGAATTAAAAAAAATTTAACATTACAGATCTACAAAGAAGAGAAAACCTGCAGAAATTTTTCAGTAAATATCTAGTTTGGCCCACGACTTAAGCAGAGTTTTTACTTTTTATTTGGTCGTTTTGCAGCAAAACTACAAAACAAAAACCAAACAGACGACAACTTCACGGATCACGACAGAAAGAAAGAGTCCAAACTGAAACAAAAGTACAAAACTCTTTTAAACAACGACAGAATCCAAGAAAGAAAAGAAAACTGTGAATAAACCACAAATCTGAATTTACAACTGTACATACCAGAGCCAAAATATAAACTCAAACAAACTCAATTTAATGCATAATTTATTCATTCAAGAGCTCGATATCTTTCAAAACAAAACACTTTATTTTTTTTATTTTTTTATTTATTACTTTTTGTGCACATAAATCAGATGTCACACAATAATAATAATAATAATAATAATAATAATAATGATAATAATAATAAATAAATAATATAATTAACAGTAGTAATACAATGTGACCATAACAAAACACTTTATTTATTTTTATTTTATTGTAGTATTACTTTTTGTGCAAATAAATCAGATGTCACAGAAGAAGAAAAATAATAATAATAAATAAATAATATAATTAACAGTAGTAATACAATGTGACAGTAACACTTTATACTCATCACTCAGGTTCCATAAACTAACCCTTCAAAACAGAAACATAATCACTGTTTTTCTTATTTCTTATCTTCGTTTTGTTTCAGGTTTTAGTTTTGATTTATATTTTATATTTTATATTTTGTCCGGTTCTTTTTCGCGGTGTGTAAATGCGGTGGTGTCGGGAGCGGCGCGGCTCTCTAGCGCCGTGGCGTGCAGCGGTCACTCCCGGTATCTCCGCCTCGGTCCGTGGAGCAGTGCACGTCATCGGCCCGCGCGCGCACATCGGCCTTATTTACACCGCAGGTACGTTTCCCGTCACGGACACGGACACGGACACGCGGGTCCAGACACACGGACGGAGCGTTTTTCGGTGTCGGTTCGGTCGCGGGTTTTGGGTTTTTGTTTTTTTACGGGAGGCGCGTCCGGGTCCGTGCGCGGTCCCGGGATTATCGGTGCTGCAGCGGCGCGGGGCTCGGTCATCCGCGGCGGAAAACGCGCACAGACGAGTTTCCCCCGCCGGTACCGCGGACAGCTCCGGTACCGCGGACAGCTCCGGTACCGCGGACAGCTCCCGGTACCGCGGACAGCTCCCGGTGCTCCTCCCCGTGCGCCGCGGCTCTCAGCCCCGTGTCCTCTGCTCCTCTGCCCGCAGGTGAGCAGCTCCGGGACCGAACCAAGAACCGAACCAGACCCGGGAAGGAGCCGAGCGGAACCACAGGCAGCATGAAGCATTTCCTCCGGTGAGTGACTCGGTTTTATCTCCAAAAAAAAAAAAAAAAAAAACGAAAAAAAAAAAAAAAAAAAAAAAAAACACGAAAAA
>NW_026571018.1:39652373-39664373 GCF_026225935.1 Boleophthalmus pectinirostris
ACATCGTCCCTCCAGTGTGTCCTGGGTCTTCCCGGTGGGACTTGAACACCTTCCGAGGGAGATGAAGAGGAGGCATCAGAACACTGAACTCGTCCACTTGAGGCAGAGACTCTCCCGCCCGGAGACGACAAGACGCCTTTTTCCGGTCCAGAACCACAACCTCGGAGGAGCTGATCTTCATCCCAGACGCTTCACACTCGGGTCAAACGGCCCCAGAGCACATTGTTTGTGTTTGCTGTTGCGTTATCAGAGTGATCATTTTCTAAAACTTTTTCTAAAAGTTTTGTTCACATGAGTGCTCCTGACTCTTCTGAGGATTTGTTCTTGTCAGTTAAGAAAAAGTTTTGTGAAGGCCAAAAATAAGAAGTTAAGTACAAATGTGTTCATAAGAGGCTCAATGTCTCCAGCTCCAAGTGTCAGAGCATCAACTTTTTCTCCAGACACAATCACATGGAGCAGCTCAGATGAGTTTGAGTTTAATTCAGTCCATCTGTGATCAGCAAAGAAGCAGAGAGAAGCTCTGGTTTAACTCAGGACTACAGTGTGTGACCTCTGACCTCTGACCTCTGCTCTGTGTGTGTTTGCAGCTGTGGAGGGAGCTACGTCCCGACTGCCCTCTGACCGGGAGGATTTCTAAACAGTGGAGTGAGATCGGGTTCCAGGGCAGCGACCCCAAGACCGACTTCAGAGGGATGGGCCTGCTGGGCCTCAGCAACCTGCTGTGAGTGTCCTGACCCCTGGAACTGACCCCTGTCCCCCTGAACCTCTAAACCCCTGAACCCCTGAACCCCTGAACCATGTCCCCTGAACCCCTGAACCTCTAAACCCCTGAACCCCTGTCCCCCTGAAACTCTGTCCCCCTGAACCTCTGAACCCTGAACCATGTCCCCCTGAAACCCTGTCCCTGAACCTCTAAACCCCTGAAACCCTGAACCATGTCCCCCTGAACCCCTGTCCCCCTGAACCTCTAAACCCTGAACCCCTGTCCCTGAACCCCTGTCCCCCTGAAACTCTGTCCCCCTGAACCCTGAACCCCTGTCCCCCTGAACCTCTGAACCCTTGAACCCCTGAACCCTGAACCCTTGAACCTGAAACCCTGAACCCCTGTCCCCCTGAAACTCTGTCCCCCTGACCCCTGACACTATGGACCACAGTAAACTCACAAAAGCCCTGATGCCCTCCCGTTTTCTCTCTCTGCAGATACTTTGCTGAACACGACAAGACCACGGCTCTTCAGATGCTCAACGACTCTCTGCAGCCCAAACACAAGTACGTGTCTGTCCCCCCGCCACCGCCACCGCCGCTCTGTGCTCATGTGCTCACTCATACGGTCACTCATACGGTCACTCACGTGGTCATGTGGTCACTCATGTGGTCAGTCATGCCTTAGCTGGGCCCTTAGTGCCTGTTTGGGGCCCCACAGGTGCACGGCCCTGTTGTGTTACTCGTCTGACAGGGGCCTCTGCTGTGTGTCTCACTTCACCTCCATTGCTGCCGCTGCCGCCGTCGCTCTACCTGCTTCTGTCTGTGTGTGGCGCTGTGGTGCTGCAGGAGCCCGGGCAGCAGACACAGGTACTGCACTCAAGTCATCTGCACCAGGTCACCTCCCCACCAGGTCACCTCCCTCCTACCTCCTACCTCCAGCCTCTGGGTCTGCATGGGTGTGTTCAGAGGAGTTTAGGTGTATCCATGTGTGTTCAGAGGTCTTCAGAGGTGTTCAGAGGAGTTCAGAGGTGTTCAGAGGAGTTCAGAGGTGTTCAGAGGAGTTCAGAGGTGTTCAGAGGAGTTCAGAGGTGTTCAGGTGTGTTCAGAGGAATTCAGGTGTGTTCAGAGGTGTTTAAATGTGTTCAGAGGAGTTCAGAGGAGTTCAGGTGTGTTCAGAGGAGTTCAAGTGTGTTCAGAGGTGTTCAGATGTTTTCAGAGGAGTTCAGAGGAGTTCAGACGTGTTCAGAGGTGTTCAGATGTTTTCAGAGGAGTTCAGAGGGGTTCAGATGTTTTCAGAGGTGTCCAGAGGAGTTCAGACGTGTTCAGAGGATTTCAGATATGTTCAGATGTGTTCAGAGGAGTTCAGAGGAGTTCACATCTATTATTTATTATAATTTTTATTATTTTATTGAATTATTTTTATTTATTATATTATTTATTTACGAGTAAGAATATTTTTCTTTCCTGTACACCGGTAAATTTCCTTGAGGTAGCAGCACTACTCGGCGACAGTGGGGATGCACTGATACGATTCTCAGGTGGAAAATCAGTTACATTTTAGACCTAAAAAGAAGGAAAACTTCACTGTGTTTTAAGGAAACAGGTGCCATTTTCTGTCCCTGCGCCGGAATCGGTATCAGGTATCAGCAAATACTCAAAATCACAGAATGGAAAGAGTTGGATTAGTGCATCCCTGGTTCACAGTAGTTGTAATGACAGAAGTATTTTTATCAGTAGTATCGATAGTAGTAGATAGTAGATGGTATTAGCTTTTTTAGAGACAGACGTTTCTTTTGTTTTTTCTGGTCAAATACTTTTACTTTCATATAATGGATAAAAATAAGCAACGGTTTTGAGTCTGAGCACTTTGAGCAAGTTTTTAGACGTAAACATTAGCATTAGTTTGGTCCTGACAGTGAAAGTGACAGGAGCATCTTCACCATCAGTCATTTCACATTTACAGAGTCATTTTACTAACACAACAGCACCTCCATCTGGACTCTCACCGCCACCAGAAAAAAACTAAACAAACTACAATATGTGGGCTTAAAGTGCTGCTGATTCCTTTAGAACAAAGTGCTGCTGATTCCTTTAGGACAAAGTGCTGCTGATTCCTTTAGAGCAAAGTGCTGCTGATTTCTTTAGACCAAAATGCTGCTGATTTCTTTAGGACAAAGTGCTGCTGATTCCTTTAGAACAAAGTGCTGCTGATTCCTTTAGAGCAAAGTGCTGCTGATTCCTTTAGACCAAAATGCTGCTGATTCCTTTAGACCAAAATGCTGCTGATTTCTTTAGGACAAAGTGCTGCTGATTCCTTTAGAGCAAAGTGCTGCTGATTCCTTTAGGGCAAAGTGCTGCTGATTCCTTTAGGACAAAGTGCTGCTGATTCCTTTAGAGCAAAGTGCTGCTGATTCCTTTAGGGCAAAGTGCTGCTGATTCCTTTAGGGCAAAGTGCTGCTGATTCCTTTAGACCAAAATGCTGCTGATTCCTTTAGGACAAAGTGCTGCTGATTCCTTTAGGGCAAAGTGCTGCTGATTCCTTTAGGGCAAAGTGCTGCTGATTCCTTTAGGACAAAGTGCTGCTGATTCCTTTAGGACAAAGTGCTGCTGATTCCTTTAGAGCAGTTTTTTAAAGTTTGTTTTTGTCACAGTGAGATGGACCAGAGCGAGTGGGAGCAGAAGAGCAGAGACAAGGCCATAGGGTAAGACAAATACACACACAGACACACACACACACACACACACACACACACCTAAATGTCCCATATCACACTATGATCTCTAATCTGTTGTCGTTTCCTCGTCACACACAGACCTGGAGTTGTGTTTTGTTTCATTCACACAAACCCTGCACATTTAGACCGAGCTCTTCTCTCAAACTGAAAACACTCTGTTCCACCTTGTGATGTCGTCCAGTGGCAATACAGGAAATGCTCCGCTGTGTTTTTAAACTCCACACACCTCCACTAGAATCATTTGGATTTTTTTTTTTTTTTTTGTCAGCGCTGGAGTCGCCGATCTCGAGTGAACTAAAAGGTAAAAGGAGCTGTTCACTTGGAAACTACCACTTCATGACATCACAAGGTGGAACAGAGCGTTTGGAGCTTTAAGAGTTACTCAGACGTGTGCGAGTGAAACAAAACACAAGTCCAGGTCTGTTTTTGAGGAGGAAACATTAGAACATCACTTGAATGTCACAGGGGTCCATTTTTTGAGATACAGGAGCTTTAAAGTTTTTCTTACTAATCTGACTCTTCCTCTTCTCTCCTCCTCTTTTCTCTTCCTCTTCCTCCTCTCCTCTGTGTCTGTGTGTAGTTATTCGTTCGCCATCGTGGGCATTAACATCACGGAGCTGGCGTATTCTCTGCTGCTGAGTGGAGCTCTGAAGACTCACCTGTACAACGTGGCTCCGGAGATGTCCACCCTGCAGCACTTCCAGCAGACCTTCTGTGAGTCCTGATCACACCCACCCACGCCCACCACCAGCAGGGGGCGCAACGTACGCTGTGTGCGCAAACGGACGGAGCTGGGTTCAGTAGAGCTTTTTCACGTCACCTGAAGTGTCCCGCTGTAGGTTTGCCCAACTTCCGGTTAATGGTTTTGTGCTGGAGAAGACGACACAAATTTACACAGAAAAACCATTAACCGGAAGTTCTACAAACCTAAATCCGTGTGTCATTCGTTTTTCAAAATAAAACCAAACATAAGAAAATGGAAAAACAACGATTTTCTTCATTTTTTGTCTCCAAAACCAAAATGAGAAAACGAATAATGACTGTTTCCCGTTTCCGTGGCTTAAACTGCAATGTCGTTTTTTTGCACCGCCTACGGATTGAACCAGGACTAAACCAGGACTGAACCAGGACTAAACCAGGACTGAACCAGGACAAATCAAGACTAAACCAGGTCTAAACCAGGACTAAACCAGGACAAATCAAGACTAAACCAGGTCTAAACCTGGACTAAACCAGGTCTAAACCAGGTTCTAAATTTGTTGCAGTCCCGGTCTCAGTCCTGGTTTGGTCCTGGTCCGATCCTGGTCTCAGTCCTAAACCAGGACTAAACCAGGACTGAACCAGGACTGAACCAGGAGTGTCAGAAACGGGAAACGGCCTTTATCCGTTTTTTCCATTTTTCATTTAAAAACAAAATTGAAAACTGAAAAAAAAAAAAACGAATCGTTATCTGTTTTTGTCATTTTGGTTTTGGAGACAAATAATGAAGAAAATCATTGTTTTTTTGTTTTTTTTGTTTTCTTATTTTTGGTTTTATTTTGAAAAATGCTTGACACACAGATTAAACAGATTAACCTACAGTGGGACACTTCAGCCGCTGTGAAAAAGATTTGTTGACCTCCTGAAAAAGCGTGGTCCTTTTCTCTGGAGCTGCTGCCGTCACACTCGTCAGTTTGGTCTTAAAATGTTCTCCTCTCCTCCTTCTCTCTTTCTTCTCTCCTCCTTCTCTCTTTCTTCTCTCCTCCTTCTCTCTTTCTTCTCTCTTTCTTCTCGTCGTCCTGCAGGTTTTCTGATGCAGGAGTTCCACAGTTTCTGGGTGGAGGAGGATCCCAGTGACATCATGGAGTTCAACCGCGTTCGCTCCAAGTTTCAGAGGAAGATGGAGAAGCGGCTGCGGAGCCCGGACGCCGCTCTGTGCCCGCGCTTCTCCGCCTCCGACCTGCACCTGGTCAACCTGTGAGCCCCGCCCCCTGCCCTCACCTGACCCCGCCCCCATCTGACCTGAACACACCTGAGCCCAAACACACCAGACCCCGCCCCCATCTGACCCCAAACACACCTGACCCCGCCCCCATCTGACCCCAAACACACCTGATCCAAACACACCTGATCCAAACACACCTGAGTCAAAACACACTTGAGTCAAACACACCTGATCCAAACACACCTGACCACCGCCCCATCTGACCCCAAACACACCTGATCCAAACACACCTGATCCAAACACACCTGACCCCGCCCCCATCTGACCTGAACACACCTGACCCTACCCACACCTGAGCCCGAATACACCTGACCTGAACACACCTGAGCCCAAACACACCTGAGTCAAACACACCTGACCTAAACACACCTGATCCAAACACACCTGACCCCGCCCACACCTGAGCCCAAACACACCTGATCCAAACACACCTGACCCCGCCCCCATCTGACCTGAACACACCTGACCCTACCCACACCTGAGCCCGAATACACCTGATACACAACACACCTGACTGACCCAAACACACCTGATCCAAACACACCTGATACAAACACACCTGACCCCAAACACACCTGATCCAAACACACCTGAGTCAAACACACCTGACCCCGCCCACACCTGTCCTGAAAACACCTGACCCAAACACACCTGACCCCGCCTCCTCACGAGCCCCGCCAATCAGCTAGTCCCATGTCACTGCCACGCCCCCACACTGCCCACTGCGTCACCAGCGTCTCATGAGCCGCTCCCACCGCTCAGTCTGACCCCGATCTGACCCCGATCTGACCCCGATCTGACCCCGATCTGACCCCGATCTGACCCCGATCTGACCCCGATCTAAGGATTTATTTATTTAAGTTTCATTGAAAGTCGTGTTCAGTCGGGTCGTTGTGTCTCGAAGCGAAACCTTCATGAAAATATAAAACAAAACCGATCAAAGTAACGGTCAAGTTTATCAGTTTATGTCAAATCACACCAATTAAAAAACAGAACAGTGACTATTTTAATTTTGATATTTTATTCTCTCTGGTTTATCTGAAGTTTTTTTGCTGAAGGACGAACCTGAAAAATCGTTGCAGTTTCGTGCACAAACTCGTCTCGCGTTTATCTTCACGTCTTAGAAAGTGAAGCAGCGAGAAACTCTAAACCACAGAAATATAATAAAAATGTTTTTTATTTTAGATTCGTGGTCGACTCTGAATTCACACCAATAAACCAGAGAGAATAAAATATCAAAATTAAAATCGGCACCGAGAAATTAAATATTGGAAAAAAGATCGAGGTCGAAATCTTTTTTTTTTTCTTTTTGTTTGACACTAAAACGGAAAAATGAAATGAAACTGTTTTCCCATTTTATTGTTTTTCGTTCTTAATTGAAATTCAAAAGAACGAAAAAAAAAAAACGGTACCCGGACCTTTTAGTGTCTCCGGTTTTGTTTGACTTCATTTTGGGGGTTTTGGGATGTTGTGGCGCGAGATCTCGTCCCGTCGTCGCTTCTCACCGACGGACGATTCATCACATTTGTACGTTTCGAATGTCACTTCGTGTTGTACGAGCGAAACGACCACAGATCAGCGGCGGGTGCAGTTTTCTCCATTTCGTGACTCGAGTAAAAGTCCAGAAACGTGAAAAAAAATAAGTAAAAGTATTAAGAATGTTTTACCGTTGATTTCTAAATGTTTGCAGCTGTTTTTGTGCTTCTTGTTTTGCTCAAAGTTTGGACGGAAACTTGAATGAAACGTGCTAAATATAAGACTTTCAAATGTAGTAAAATAAAATGTATTTAAGTAAAGTACAGAGACGTAAAAACTGTACTTCAGTGTTGTACTTTTACTTTTCCACCGCTGCTACAGAAATATTACAAAGCTGTAGCTGCGTTTTTACACGGAGAAAAATCAATCCAGAAAGTTTCAAAAAGAATGTAATTTTTTTTTTCTCTGTTGAAATTGTAAAAAATCAGAAGCAGAAATGTAAACGCGAGAGTTTGTTCTGTTTTCTAAAGTCTCCGCTCAGTGTTCACGGGTCAAAAGTCGACGAAAAAGTGTTTATGACGGGTCAGACGACGGGTTTTACTCAAACACACTCGAGATCTAAAATGAAACATTTATTTCACAATTTGAACGTTTATTTTCAATTTCTACGTCCTGGCGTCTTGAGATGATCCTGCGACAAACACAACGAAATGCATTTATTTGGTTGAAATCGTGTTTAAAATATCAGAAATAAAAAAAAGTGTTTCTTGTGTAAACGACGAAAAATTATATATATATTTATGTTTACGAATGGTACTTTTCAACCATGACGAAAACCAGAACTAAAACCAGAACCAAAGTAGGACTAAACCAGGACTAAAGTAGGACTAAACCAGGACTAAAGCAGGACTAAACCAGGACTAAACCAGAACTAAACCAGGACTAAACCAGGTCTAAACCAGGACTAAACCAGGTCTAAACCAGGACTAAACCAGGTCTAAACCAGGACTAAAGTAGGACTAAAGAAGGTCTAAACCAGGTCTAAACCAGGACTAAACCAGGACTAAAGTACGACTAAAGGAGGACTAAACCAGGACTAAACCAGGACTAAACCAGGTCTAAACCAGGACTAAACCAGGTAAACCAGGACTAAACCAGGACTAAACCAGGACTAAACCAGGACTAAACCAGGACTAAACCAGGACTAAACCAGGACTAAACCAGGACTAAACCAGGACTAAACCAGGACTAAACCAGGACTAAACCAGGACTAAACCAGGTCTAAACTAAACCAGGACTAAACCAGGACTAAACCAGGTCTAAACCAGGACTAAACCAGGACTAAACCAGGACTAAACCAGGACTAAACCAGGACTAAACCAGAACTAAACCAGGACTAAACCAGGACTAAACCAGGATCTAAACCAGGACTAAACCAGGACTAAACCAGGACTAAACCAGGACTAAACCAGGACTAAACCAGGACTAAAAACGCTGTCATCTTGACTAACATAAATAAAATCATTAGATTTGGTGTTTGAGTTGAACTGCGTCGTTGAAATTGTCCTAAACGCTTTAATCCAGAGTTTGAAAAGTTTTACGCAGATATAAACTTAAAAAAAAAAAAGAAGTGTTGGAGTTTGAAAAGTCGTCCTGTAGATTCTCGTCTCGTCTCATTTTTATATTCTGTATTTAAATCGTCTTATAATAAAAACGTACGGGAATGAATATAACGAGATTCACACTTTTAGAGTTAGAAACGTTCACGCTGCTTTTAACGATTGTTTTTTTTCGAATGTCTCACTCACGCTCACGTTAAAGCTTCACTGTGTAACTTTTCTGGCGTCGGGTAAGTCGCCCGCTCGTCTCCACGGGAACGCACCGCCGCTTCGTTCGAGGATGTTCCGCGGCGTCGCTTTATTAAACGTCGCCCGTTTGATTGAATTTCAGATGTTTTTTACCGTGTTTTTCGGACAATAAGTCGCACTTTTTTCACGGTTTGGGTGAGATTTGTACGAAAATAAATAATTTCACGTGTTTGTTGTTTTCACACTGAAGCAGACAGGGGGCGCTCAAAGTATCTGCTGCTTCTCGAATTTCGGTCTTCCAGTTATCGCGCCATCCATACTGGGAAGGATCATCTAAAAAAGTGAACATCAGTCGATCTTTTCAAGTCTTTTGAACCATTTCACTTTTGTTTCTGGTTCTGATATTGTCATATTTTAGTTTTGGGATTCGGACGTCGTCATTGTTGTGGTTGTTGGATCCAAACAGCAGAAAACGACTCGAGGAATTTGTTTGCGAACTTCATAAATACAAAAGTGAATCAGATGTGTGTGACTCAAACCTCTGTTCAAACTGTTTCTCTTCCCAACGGAATTGAAAAATAGTGAAAGGTGAAGGTGATGGGCAGGATTGATCCACAGGAAGAACCAAAAAGGAAACATTTGTCTGACTAAGAAATCATCCTGAGTTTACAGAGAACATTTTGTATGTGGAGCCACGACAAAACAAAATCCCGTTTGTTAATGTAGAGGAGCAGAAGACAAACAGACTGAGCTGCACTTTCTTGTTCTTGTGGTTTTACACAAACATCACGTCTTGGTCTTTGCAGTGGAAGGTGTTTCTTGGTGAACAGTTGGAGACTTTCACTTTGGCCTTGACTTTTTAAATTCATAACCAAGGTTGAGCGAAGGATCAGGATTTTGTTTTGTCGTCGCTCCACATACAAAATGTTCTCTGTAAACTCGGGATGATTTCTTAGTCAGACAAATGTTTCCTTTTTGGTTCTTCCTGTGGATCAATCCTGCCCATCACCTTCACCTTTCACTATTTTTCAATTCCGTTGGGAAGAGAAACAGTTTGAACAGAGGTTTGAGTCACACACATCTGATTCACTTTTGTATTTATGAAGTTCGCAAACAAATTCCTCGAGTCGTTTTTTGCTGTTTGGATCCAACAACCACAACAATGACGACGTCCGAATCCCAAAACTAAAATATGACAATATCAGAACCAGAAACAAAAGTGAAATGGTTCAAAAGACTTGAAAAGATCGACTTTGACAATAGACACGTCCCACTGGGAAAACAAACATGGAGGTTTGAAGACGCAAAAGTGGTGTCGCTTTTTTTATTCCGCATTTAGACGAGTGTTTTCCGGAGTAAATCTGCGCGCACACGGTGACGCAAAAGTGTGTTGAATTGGACTGGGTGGATGCTAGACGACTCGGTGCTGCTGTGATACACTAGTACATGACCTGAGCACACGTGACCAGAGTTTTGCGTCTTGGGCAGTGGAAACGGAAAAGCTACGGTGGAGCCTGTTCAGCTTTTACACTCTGGAGGTGGGTTCAGATTTTTGCGTTTTTAAGCCCCAAAAACGCCGTCACCGTCTAAACGAAAGACACTTCACATAAAATATTTTGTTGTTGTTACCCACAAGTGTTCTCGTGTGAACAGGCCCCAAAAGTGTGCGTTAAGACGAGACTTAAAGGAATAGTTCAGGTTTTTTGACATGAATCTGTGTGTCGTCCCCGTGAGCAGCGTCGTGCATCAACACGACTCACCCCCGACAGCGTCCGGTGACACAGACACTGGACGTTTTCAGAAGAGTGACACATTTGCATCACAAAACCGTCGTCCTCCAAAAAGTCAGACCTCACAATCGCACAGATTGTTTTGAGAAGAAAAACACTTTATTTTAATGTCCCCAGCACAACTTGTCGGACGACTTTCATCAGCACCGAAAACGTCCAGTGTCTGTGTCACCGGACGCTGTCGGGGGTGAGTCGTGTTGATGCACGACGCTGCTCACGGGGACGACACACAGATTCATGTCAAAAAACCTGAACTATCCCTTTAAAACTCTCCGCTCTCCATTTTATAAAATATAATAAAAAAAAACAAAATAAAATAAATTTCCCCCCAAAATTGCGACTTATATATGTTTATTTTCTTGTTCATTTTTTGGCTGGTGCGACTTAAACTCCGGTGCGACTTACTGTCCGGGAAATACGGCACGCGTTCCACAGATCTGACCCGTAAACTCGGCCTTGGCTCCATGGACATTGTCAAAGCCGTCATTAAAGTCACGCTGTGGGACATTCGGGGCAGCGCAGACACGAGCAGCCGGCGTCGCCCGCACCAGGAAAAGCCTTTAACAAGTCGTTTACATAAAGTTCTTTTTGAATGTGACGTCGTCTCTCGTGTCGTTCGACCAAAGCAAAAAGCGAAACGGAAACGGAAACGGAAACGTGCTCCGGCGTTTCAGCAGGAAGCGAACAAACAAAACGGTAAATAAAAAGCGTCAGGGTGCGGTCGGGTTCGTGCGTGTGACCTGATGTTTCCTGTTCACCGCTCGAGCCCTTGGAGCCCGTTTGAGAGCGAAACTTTTACACGATCACAAAATAAAACGTAAAATAAAATAAGACGCTCCGGACTCCACGAACACGAGCTCACGTTCGCCGCCGTCTCCTTTACACGATCGTGAATTGTATCATGACGGATTATCACTTTTGTATTTTGAAATGTATTTTTGAAAATGTGTTATAAACATTCTACATCCTTATTTATTTTATATTGTATTTTGATGAATTTCTTCTTTCTGTAAAAATTACTGTAATTTTCTCTTTACAATGATTTTGTGTATTTATTTTATGTTATAATTGATTGAATTATTGGTATTGGTTAATGTATTTAATTAAATTTTATTATTATTTTATTTATTTTTTTATCTTGCTACCAAAAGTCCAAGATTGTCAAATTGAAATGTATTTTTTAAAATTTTTTTGTGTAATTTTGACATGTTAAATTAATAATAGATTGTACTATTATGAACCAGGATTAAACCTGGACTAAACCTGAACTAAACCATGACTAAAACAGGATTAAACCAGGACTAAACCAGGTTTAAACCAGGACCAAACCAGGACTAAACCTGCACAAAAACAAGGTCTAAACCAGGACTCAACTAGAACCAAACCAGAACCAAACCAGAACTAGACCAGGACTATGAGGGATTCTGAGATATTTGTGCGACTGAAACAACAGTCCTGGCAAATCTTATGAAAGTTTAGATTTTTCTTGATTTTTTTAAAAT
>NW_026571018.1:39667373-39672373 GCF_026225935.1 Boleophthalmus pectinirostris
ACTTCCTCCAGCTCCTCCAGTGGGACCTGAGGTGTTCCCAGTCCAGTCCAGAGACATCGTCCCTCCAGTGTGTCCTGGGTCTTCTCCTGGTGGGACATGAACACCTCCTGAGGGACACGTCCAGGAGACATCAGAACAGACGTCCTCCCCTCAGACGCTCCTCTCCACGTGGAGGAGCAGCGGCTCTACTCCGAGCTCCGACCTCTGTCTCTAAGGGAGACGCCCAGACGCCCTGCGGAGGAAACTCATTTCGACGCTTGTATCCGCGATCTCGTCCTTTCGGTCACTACCCAGACTCATGACCAGAGGTGAGAGGAGGAACGAAGACTGACCGGTAAATCGAGAGCTTCACCTTTCAGCTCAGCTCCTCTTCACCACAACGACCGATACAGCGACCGCATCACTGCCGACGCTGCACCTGTCCACCTGTCAATCTCCCTCACTCGTGAACAAGACCCCGAGATACTTGAACTCCTCCACTTGAGGCAGAGACTCTGACAAGGGTTTGTGAACTTCATAAATGCAAAAGTGAATCAGATGTGTGTGACTCAAACCTCCGTTCAAACTGTTTCTCTTCACAACAAAGTTGAAAAATAGTGAAAGGTGAAGGTGATGGGCAGAATTGATCCACAGGAAGAACCAAAAAGGAAACATTTGTCTGAATAAGAAATCATCCCGAGTTTACAGAGAACATTTTGTATGTGGAGCGACGACAAAACAAAATCCCGATCCTTCACTCAGTCTTGGTTACGGATTTAAAAAGTCGACACCAAAGTGAAAGTCTCCAACTGTTCACCAAGAAACACCTTCCACTGCAAAGACCAAGACGTGATGTTTGTGTAAAACCACAAGAACAAGAAAGTGCAGCTCAGTCTGTTTGTCTTCTGCTCCTCGACATTAACAAACGGGATTTTGTTTTGTCGTGGCTCCACATACAAAATGTCTGTAAACTCGAGATGATTTCTTAGTCGGACAAATGTTTCCTTTTTGGTTCTTCCTGTGGATCAATCCTGCCCATCACCTTCACCTTTCACTATTTTTCAATTCCGTTGGGAAGAGAAACAGTTTGAACAGAGGTTTGAGTCACACACATCTGATTCACTTTTACATTTGTGTTTGGTCAAGTGTTAACGGAGGAAACAGGGTCAGATGTTTGACATTCAAATGTCTCTTATTCAGAAACTAGAGGAACTATTGAAATAAGTAAAGTATCAGAATGTAGGAAAGAGTTACACTCCAACAGGGTCAAGTTAAACCTGTGAGATTCTTTCAAGTTCAAGACAAAAAATGTAAAAACTCATGTCGGTAACGGAGGGAATGAAATATGCAGCACTTTTTGGTCAATAAATCCAAACAGTGATAACTCTTGGTTCTCACTTCCATATCCTGAACAAACTGGTTTGAATATTTGCTTCATATAGTTTTCTACCATATGGGACAAGATTAGGTTGAAAAAACCTCTGAGTTTTTGACTCATGAGATTTTTTATTAAGAAAGTTCATGGTAACGGAGGGAAAAGTAACGGAGGGAAAATTGTACAAACAAGTAGAAGGTGCAGGATTTTACATCATTTGTGGCTTTTTTCTTCTGAATATTTGAATATTACTTCAAAATGAAAGAAACTATTTCTATAAAATATGTCAGTCCTTCCAAGAACATTTTTATCATTTTTTTTTTTTTAATCCTGTCCCTTCATCAACAGTTCAAAGATGGAATAACACAAGATATGATGAAATACAAACATTTATTTACATGATTTTTGGGTCTTTGAAATTTGGGAAATCATTTTTGTTCCATGTTTCATTCATGGTCTGTTTAAAACAGATGGAACTTTACAACCAAACATGGAACAGAAAAAAGGTCAACAGTTTGATAAACTCGAGTACATATGTATCTGTTCAATACACTTTTATATCAGATGAATTAACTGGAATTTTTGGTCTTGATGTTTACTTCTGCTGGACCAGGACCATTTATGGACGTCACAAACTTCTGAAGTCCGTTTCTCGAGTCGTTTTCCGCTGTTTGGATCCAACAACCACAACAATGACGACGTCCGAATCCCAAAACTAAAATATGACAATATCAGAACCAGAAAGTGATGTGGTTCAAAAGACTTGAAAAGATCGACTTTGACGACAGACACGTCCCACTGGGTTCAGTTCGGTTCTGAGTTTGGAACATAAAACCTCCTGGAGCCTTTTTGACCACGACGCGGTTCTAAAGTCCAAGTGTGATGTCCTCCATGTTTCCAAACGTCTTCCGGTTTTGTGACGTAAACATGAACAGAGCCTATAACCTGTAGCCTGGACACAACAGAGCAAAGGATCATGGGAAATGTAGTTTTTGCACCATAACAATGAATTTAAGCAAAGAAACTTCACGATATTTCAGTTATTGTTAAATCTCGAACAGTTACAAGAGAAACTTTTTCATAAAATTTAACTCCTCATGACTTTTTATTTGTACTTGAGTAATAATATTTGATTGTAACTGGACTTTTATTTGAGTTTATTTATTTTTTTTATTCGATTCAGTTTCGTGGGATTTTCATTCACACATTTATAATAATCAAAAGAACATTCGTGTATTTTCTTTTAGACGAACTGCGGTGGTCGGGTGAGTATCAGATCCTGTGACTCGTTTTTTTGTTTTGTTTCATTTAAAACATTTGATTTTCTTCCTCGCAATAATTTCCGCAATGATTAACTTTTGATTTAGATAAAAAAAAAAAAATTATTTTAAATTTTAGAATAAATTGTTGAAGTTAAAGCTCCCGTGTCGCACTGTTCTCTCAAACCTGCAGATTCAGCACGAGTTTTTCTCTCAAACAAACACAAACGCTCTGATCCACCTCGTGATGTCATCGTGTGGTGACACAGGAAGTGCTCCACTGTGTTTTTAAACTTTTTAAACACACCTTCACTAAAATCATCTGGATCCATGTGTCGTTCGTTCATTCATTTGTCAAAATAAAACCAAAAATAAGAAAACGAAAAACAACGATTTTCTTCATTATTTGTCTCCAAAACAAAACAAAATAAAAAAAACAGATAAAGATTAGTTTTTTTAGTTTTTTGATTTTGTGTTTAAATGAAAAATTGAAAAAAAAACAGGATAATGGACTAAACCGGGACTAAACCAGGACTGGAACTAGACCAGAAGCAGACCGGGACTGAGATCAGGACTTAGACCAGGACCAGACCAGGACCAAGACCAGGACTGAGATCAGGACCAGACTGGGACCAAACCGTGATTGAAACTGGGACTGAGACTGGAACCAGACCGGGACTGAAAATGGTTTAGACCTGGTTTAGTCCTGGTTCAGTTCAGTCCTGGTTCAGTCCTGGTTTAGTCCTGGTTTAGTCCTGGTTTAGTTCTGGTTTAGTCCTGGTTTAGTCCTGGTTTAGTTCTGGTTTCAGTCCTGGTTTAGTCCTGGTTCAGTCCTGGTTTAGTCTGGTTTAGTCTGGTTTAGTCCTGGTTTAGTCCTGGTTTAGTCCTGGTTTAGTCTGGTTTAGTCCTGGTTTAGTTCTGGTTTAGTCCTGGTTTTAGTCCTGGTTTTCAGTCCTGGTTTAGTCCTGGTTTAGTCCTGGTTTAGTCCTGGTTTAGTCCTGGTTTAGTCCTGGTTTAGTTCTGGTTTAGTCCTTTATCTGTTTTTTCATTTTGTTTTTGGAGACAAATAATGAAGAAAATCGTTGTTTTTTAAATTTTCTTATTTTTGGTTTTATTTTGAAAAACAAATGAACGAACGACACAGATTCATTTGTCGACTGAACTAAAAACAAACGGAACTGTTCACTTGGAAAACTACCACATCATGACATCACGAGGTGGAACAGAGCGTTTGGAGTTTGTAGATGTAACAGATTCAGAATAAAAATTTACTCGACGAGGGAACAGAGTTAGAACACGACTTAAATCTCACAAGAATTTTTTTTTTTTTTTTTTGTGTGATTTAGGAAGTTTAAATAATTAATATTCTACGTCTGTATCAAATTCTGACTTCATCTTTATTATTTTTGAATCATGTTAAATAAAAATCACAAATATTCAAACTAAATAAAACGACTCACACTTCACTAAACTATAAAAATAAAAAAAAAGAAATATTGTTTGTACGGAGCCCCTCTGAGGACACTGGAAATGAGAAAATAATCAAATCGTTTTTTTTAATAATGATTCAAACTCAAAACTTAGACTCGGACCACGGACCACAGGCTCAGGGTTCTCTCAGGGACCAAACCAGAGTCCAACTCCTAGTCCAAGATTAGTCCTGGTTTAGTCCTGGTTTAGTCCTGGTTCAGTCTTGGTTCAGTCCTGGTTTAGTCTATATATGGCCTGAGTACATGACCTGAGTGCATGACCTGAGTGCGTGACCTGAGTGAGTGACAATGACCTGAGTGCGTGACCTGAGTGTGACCTGAGTGCGTGACCTGAGTGAGTGACAATGACCGTGACCTGAGTGACCTGAATGACCTGAGTGTGTGTGACCTGAGTGCGTGACCTGAGTGCGTGACAATGACCTGAGTGTGTGACCTGAGTGTGTGACTGATGAGTGACCAATGACCTGAGTGTGCGTGACCTGAGTGCGTGTGACCTGACAATGACCTGAGTGCGTGACCTGAGTGTGTGACTATGACCTGAGTGCGTGACCTGAGTGTGCTCCGCAGACGTACACCGGGTCGATCCTGGTGGCGGTGAATCCGTACCAGTTGTTGCCGATCTACACGGCCGAGCAGATCCGACTCTACACCAACAAGAAGATCGGAGAACTGCCCCCGCACATCTTCGCCATCGCAGACAACTGCTACTTCAACATGCAGCGCACCAGCAAGGACCAGTGCTGCATCATCAGGTACACAACATGACACACAACACACGACACGACACACAACACACGACACACACAACACACACACAACACACAACACACGACACACAACACAACAAGAAACAAAACAACACACAAGACACGAGAGAAACATGCAGCGCACCAGCAA
>NW_026571018.1:39677373-39687798 GCF_026225935.1 Boleophthalmus pectinirostris
GAAGCTCCTACTACAACACGCAGCAGCAAGCGACTCTTTCTTTGCCTTGAAAATTACGTTTTCAGACATAGGATATCGCTTTCCTTCTCCTTGAACCGTCACCTTATCGTGGTGGAGGGGTTTGAGTGCCCGAATGATCCTGGGAGCTATGTTGTCGGGGGCTTCATGCCCCTGGTAGGGTCACCCAAGGCAAACAGGTCCGGGGGGACGGGTCAGACGAAGAACGGTTCAGAAGCCCCTATGATGAGTGTACGAGCAAGGCCAGTTACGTCGCCCGGATTGGCGTCACCGGGGCCTCACCCTGGAACCAGGCCTGGGGTGGGTGCTCGCCAGCGAGCGCCTGGTGGCCGAGCCTCCCCCCACGGGGCTCGGCCGGGCTCAGCCCGAAGGAGCGACGTGGGGCCGTCCTCACGTGGGCCCACCACCCGCGGGAGGATCCATATGGGGCCGGTGCAGAGAGATCTGGGCAGCAGTCGACGGCGGGGGCCTCGGCGACCGGATCTCCGGACATGGAGACTGTGGCTCTGGGGACATGGAATGTCACCTCGCTGGGGGGAAGGAGCCTGAGCTTGTGCGGGAGGTTGAGCGTTACCGACTAGATATAGTCGGCCTCACCTCCACGCACAGTTTGGGCTCTGGAACCCAACTCCTTGAGAGGGGCTGGACTCTCCATTTCTCTGGCGTTGGCCGCGGGGAGCGGCGGCGAGCTGGTGTGGGCTCATTGCCCCACAGCTCAGTCGCTGTGTGTTGGAGTTCACCTCGGTGAACGAGAGGGTCACGTCCCTGCGCCTTCGGGTCGGGGACAGGTCTCTCACTGTGGTGTCGGCCTACGGGCCGAACAGCAGTGCAGAGTACTCGAGTACCCGGCCTTCTTGGAGTCCTTGGGAGGGGTACTAGACAGTGCACCGACCGGGGACTCCGTTGTTCTCCTGGGGGACTTCAACGCCCACGTGGGCAACGACAGTGACACTTGGAGAGGGGTGATTGGGAGGAACAGCCTCCCCGATCTGAACCCGAGTGGTGTTTTGTTATTGGACTTCTGTGCTAGTCACAGTTTGTCCATAACAAACACCATGTTCGAGCACAAGGGTGTCCATAAGTGCACGTGGCACCAGGACACCCTAGGCCGGAGGTCGATGATCGACTTTGTCGTCGTGTCATCTGATCTCCGGCCGCGTGTCTTGGACACTCGGGTGAAGAGAGGGGCTGAGCTGTCAACTGATCACCACCTGGTTGTGAGTTGGGTTCGCTGGCGGAGGAGGAAGCCGGAAAGACCTGGCAGGCCCAAGCGTGTAGTGAGGGTCTGTTGGGAACGTCTGGTGGAGCCTCTGTCAGAGGGACCTTCAACTCGCACCTCCGGGAGGACTTCTCCCGGATTCCGGGGGAGGCTGGAGATATGGAGTCCGAGTGGGCTTCATTCTCGGCCTCTATTGTCAATGCAGCTGCTCGGAGCTGTGGGCGTAAGGTCTGTGGTGCCTGTCGCGGCGGCAACCCCAGAACCCGGTGGTGGACACCGGAAGTAAGGGATGCTGTCAAGCTGAAGAAGGAGTCCTATCGGGCCTTGCTGGCTCGGGGGACTCCTGAAGCAGCTGACGGGTACCGGCGGGCCAAGCGTGCTGCAGCCCGTGTGGTCGCGGAGGCAAAAACTCGGAGCTGGGAGGAGTTCGGGGAGGCCATGGAGAAGGACTATCGGACGGCCTCAAAGAGATTCTGGCAAACCGTCCGGCGCCTCAGGAGGGGGAAGCAGTTCTTCACCAACACTGTTTACAGTGCGGGGGGAGAGCTGCTGACCTCGACTGGGGACGTTGTCGGACGTTGGCGGACTCATCCATCACCCTGGCCGAAGTCACTGAGGTGGTTGGCAAGCTCCTTGGTGGCAAGGCTCCGGGGTTGGATGAGATCCGTCCTGAGTACCTGAAGTCTCTGGATGTTGTGGGGCTGTCTTGGCTGACACGCCTCTTCAACATCGCGTGGCGGTCGGGGACAGTACCTCTGGACTGGCAAACCGGGGTGGTGGTCCCTCTGTATAAGAAGGGGGACCGGAGGGTGTGTTCCAACTATAGGGGGATCACACTTCTCAGCCTTCCCGGTAAGGTCTATGCCAGGGACTGGAGAGGAGAATCCGGCCGATAGTCGAACCTCGGATTCAGGAGGAGCAGTGTGGTTTTCGTCCTGGCCGTGGAACACTGGACCAGCTCTACACTCTCCATCGGTGCTCGAGGTTCATGGGAGTTTGCCCAACCAGTCCACATGTGTTTTGTGGATCTGGAGAAGGCATTCGACCGTGTCCCTCGTGGTGTCCTGTGGGGGGTGCTCTGGGAGTATGGGGTCCGGGGCCCTTTGCTAAGGGCTGTCCGGTCCCTGTATGACCGGAGCAGGAGCTGTGTTCATTGCCGGCAGTAAGTCAGACCTGTTCCCGGTGCATGTTGGACTCCGCCAGGGCTGCCCTTTGTCACCGGTTCTGTTCATTGTATTTATGGACAGAATTTCTAGGCGCAGTCAGGGGCCGGAGGGGGTCCGGTTTGGGGACCACAGGATTTCATCTCTGCTGTTGATGCAGATGATGTTGTCCTGTTGGCTTCATCGAACCAGGACCTGCAATGTGCACTGGGGCGGTTTGCAGCCGAGTGTGAAGCGGCTGGGATGAAGATCAGCTCTTCCAAGTCCGAGGCCATGGTTCTCGACCGGAAAAAGGTGGCTTGCCCTCTCCGGGTGGGTGGGGAGTCTTTGCCTCAAGTGGAGGAGTTCAAGTATCTCGGGGTCTTGTTCACGAGTGAGGGAAGGACGGAGTGTGAGATTGACAGGCGGATCGGTGCAGCTTCGGCAGTGATGCGGTCGCTGTATCGGACCGTTGTGGTGAAGAGGAGCTGAGTCGAAAGGCGAAGCTCTCGATTTACCGGTCAGTCTTCGTTCCTACTCTCACCTCTGGTCATGAGCTCTGGGTAGTGACCGAAAGGACGAGATCGCGGATACAAGCGCTCGAAATGAGTTTCCTCCGCAGGGTGGCTGGGCGTCTCCCTTAGAGACAGGGTGAGGAGCTCAGTCACACGGGAGGAGCTCGGAGTAGAGCCGCTGCTCCTCCACGTCGAGAGGAGCCAGTTGAGGCTCGGGCATCTGTTCCGGATGCCTCCTGGGCGCCTCCCTCGGGAGGTGTTCTGGGCATGTCCCGCCGGAAGGAGGCCCCGGGGAAGACCCAGGACACGCTGGAGGGACTATGTCTCTCGGCTGGCCTGGGAACACCTCGGGGTCCCCCCGGAGGAGCTGGAGGACGTGTCTGGGGTGAAGGAAGTCTGGGAGTCCCTGCTTAGGCTGCTCCCCCCGCGACCCGGCCCCGGATAAGCGGACGAAAATGGATGGATGGATGGATGGATATCGCTTTCGTGTCCTGAAAAACATTTGTGTCGCTCTTGGAAATAAAGTACGTTTTCATAATCAGCAGAAGTTTCCTGTCCAGGAGTAATTTGTGGACCAGTGGTTCAGTCTTTAGACTCTTCGTCTGCTTCAGTCGCACCATCGCTGGAATGAATCTCCAAGAATCACCTTAGTTTGTCTTCGCTGCTTTTCCCCTTGTCTTCTTCTTTCACCTCAAAAACGGACTTTCTTTTGCGGCGAACTGCTCCTGGATTCTTGTCGCCATCGCAACAAACTTTGTGCGAACTGTGAGGAAGATATAGGTCAAAAAAGCCGCTAAGAACCGTTGTGTTGGTGGAGTAAACAGCGTCTGTGTCGTACGTAAACCACGTACCGGCGGCGCAGGCAAGTCAGTTACACTAGAAACGTAGGGAGTTTGATTGACAGCCTGTCAGCTCACAGATAACGAGGCAGTGTCGTTATCTACTGGCAAATGTTTAGCCCCACCACGTCCAGAGTTGATGAATTTTTATTCTCTTTTTTTGGTCATCATAATTACAAGGCGACTGCATCTATAATCTATCACTGACAATTTGAAACAAAAAAAATCCTCCATACAAACTTTAAAAAAACACTTAAAGGGATAGTTCAGGTTTTTTGACGTGAATCTGTGTGTCGTCCCCGTCAGCAGCGTCACATCCACATTGACTTTACCTCCGACAGCGTCCGGTGAGTCCAGATCCTGGCCGGTTTTGGTGCTGAGGAAAGTCGTTCAGCAAGTTGTTCTGGGGACAGAATAATAAAGAGTTTTTCTTCTCAAAACAACATGTGTTAAAAAGTGACACATTTGCACCACAAAACCTCCGTCCTCTAAGAAGTCAGACCTCATAATCACTTGGCACTATTTTCTCTCCGTACGTATCACTGCACCGCTTGTTTCACTTTGTTTACTGCTCGGAATATTCGCCTCTTCTCTCTCTGCCCGGTCTGACTCTCTCTGGCGAATTTCAGCATCGGTATATTCAGGTTCAAAAAGATCATCCACTGGCTCTGTGCTAAAATCAGTTTCTCCATCATCGGTGTCGTAGTTAAACATGTTGTCGCTGACATCCCGAGCAGTAAACAAAGTGAAAACAGGTCTAAACCAGGTCTAAACCAGAACTAAACCAGGTCTAAAACCAGGTCTAAACCAGGTCTAAAACCAGAACTAAACCAGAACTAAACCAGGTCTAAAACCAGAACTAAACCAGAACTAAACCAGGTCTAAAACCAGGTCTAAACCAGGTCTAAACCAGAACTAAACCAGGTCTAAACCAGGTCTAAAACCAGAACTAAACCAGAACTAAACCAGGTCTAAAACCAGGTCTAACCAGTCTAAACCAGAACTAAACCAGGTCTAAAACCAGGTCTAAACCAGGTCTAACCAGGTCTAAAACCAGAACTAAACCAGCTAAACCAGGTCTAAAACCAGAAATAAACCAGAAAACTAAACCAGGTCTAAAAACCAGGTCTAAACCAGAACTAAAACCAGTCAAACCAGAACTAAACCAGGTCTAAAACCAGGTCTAAACCAGGTCTAAACCAGAACTAAACCAGGTCTAAAACCAGGTCTAAACCAGGTCTAAAACCAGAACTAAACCAGAACTAAACCAGGTCTAAAACCAGAACTAAACCAGAACTAACCAGGTCTAAAACCATAAACAGGTCTAAACCAGAACTCAGTCTAAACCAGGTCTCCAGGTAAACAGTCTAAAACCCAGGTTAAACAGTAAACCAGAACTAAACCAGGTCTAAACAAAACCAGGCAGGTCTAAACCAGGCAGTAAACAGAACTAAACCAGGTCTAAACCAGTCTAAACCAGAACTAAAACCAGGTCTAAACCAGGTCAACCAAAACTAACCAGTCTAAACAGGTCTAAACCAGGTCTAAACCAGTAAACCAGGTCTAAAACCAGGTCTAAACCAGTCTAAACCAGAACTAAACCAGAACTAACCAGGTCTAAACCAGGTCTAAACCAGGTAAACCAGAACTAAACCAGGTCTAAACCAGTCTAACCAGGTCTAAACCAGGTCTAAACCAGGTCTAAACCAGGTCTAAACCAGAACTAAACCAGGTCTAAAACAAACCAGGTCTAAACCAGGCTAACCAGAACTAAACCAGGTCTAAACCAGGTCTAAACCAGGTCTAAACCAGAAGTCTAAACCAGAACTAAACCAGGTCTAAACCAGGTCTAAACCAGAACTAAACCAGAACTAAACCAGGTCTAAAACAGGTCTAAAACAGGATTTAACAGGACTAAATCCTGCTGTGTGGACGTGTTTCTTCCTCTTTTATCAATAATATTTTTAATACGGTTAAATAAAGTTTGGGTTTTTTATTTTCTTTTATCACATAAGACATTTTATGTGAAGATTTCCTCGTCTTTGTTTCTCTACAACAAATCAAGTAATCCAAAGTAATCAGATTACATTACTCACTTTGAGTAATTTAATGGATTCTGTTATAAACTACATTTTGGCGTATGTAATCTGTAATCTGTAGGGGATTACATTTTAAAAGTAAACTTCCCGACACTGGTTATTTATTTATTTATTTTTATTTTTGTTTATTGTTGTCCTTCAGGTTTGTGTGTGGTTGTTTTTCAGCCCGGACCTTTGAGAACCTGGACGCGTGTGTGGTGGTTCGATCCCCGGACCTGAGCACAGCGGCCGCTCTGCTCGAGGTGAGGACGCACTCAGAGGACGGACCTGAGTCACAACCCAACCGTGAAAACTAGGTGTAAAGTATGGGCGGTGGATCTTTGTTGGGTGGGAACACTATGGACAGACTCCGGTTAGAGAATCTTCATCAGCTTTATTCAATGCAAGTTCAAACAAGTATGTGTGGTCTGAAACAAACAAAAAAAACAAGAAATATGCAATGAGTGATTATTCTAATATAAGTAACAGATTACTATTATTAAACTAGGAAATACAATAACAGCACAAAATAATTACTATACATAGTGAACGTAGGTGAGGCAGCAGTTACGCTCAAGTCCACACGGAACAGAAATACGAAACGCGAAACATTTTAGTTACACATTATATCTCCAAGGGACACCCAAACAGCAACACTATAAGTTAAACATAATCACAAACCCACCTGAACATCAATAACGCACACGGAACAAATACAAATGTCCAATCTCTCCCACGTCTGTATCGGAGTGAAGCAGAGCCGAATTAATTGCGAGCACAGCGCTGACTGACTGTGCACTCCCTGCGCGCATGAAGGGGCCCTCGCAGGGGCTCCGCAAAACTCGCTAAGCGCATAATGGGGCCCTCGCGAGGGGGGGCTCTGCAAAGTCACTTTCGGACCCATAGGCTTTCGGACAGTAGGGCCGGGTGTCATTAAAGGTTGTATAGAGGATTTTCCAAGGAACGAGAAATCCAGCGACTGTTTGTCCTTTTTCAAATGTTGCGCATGTGTGAACATTTACATTACATTTTAAAAGTAACTTTCCCAACACTGTCCATTGGTCGAGTCGACTCAGATAAAGTCAAATGTTCTTAATTTCAATTTTAACTAACTTTTTTTGCCGTGTAAATGAGTTTCCTTCCACTAAACAAACAACAAAACTGTAGCTGGAACAAAATAATTTAGTAAAATACACAAAAAATACTCAATATCGATACTGTATCATTACATTAAACTATACGATATATCGATATTTGGTAACACTTTATAATAACTGCACCTTATTTAGCCTTAATAAAGCATGAACAAAGACTTAATTAATAATGATTCACGCTTAGTAACTACTTAATTACTACATGAATTAGCACTTAACTTGCACTTAATTCACCTGTGCTGTAAATAGTTACTCATAAGTATTTCTTACTTAATTACTCATGAACTAAACATTTGTGTGTGCATTTGTAAATGTATATTTAAGTACAAATTTGAGCATTTATTAATGATTAATAAGCCATGAGAGAATGATTTACTAATAATGCATTATTGTTTCTCTGGAATTTGACCAAACTTAACAAATGTTTAATAAACATAATTATTCTTCACTTTAGAAAAGTTCTCAGAAAGACTAAACTAACAGAAAACAGCTGCTGAATGATCATTGTGTTATTAGTAAATCATTCTCTCATAGTTTATTAATCATTAATAAATGCTCAAATTTGTACTTAAATATGCATTTGTAAACATGCACATGGTTAGTTCATGAGTAATTAAGAAGTATTGAGTAACTATTTACAGCACAGGCCAATTAAAGGTTGTATGGAGGATATTTTTTTTAGTTTCAAATTGTCAATAAAAGTTTAAAATATCATTACAGAGACGCAGCAGCTTTGTAATTATGATGACCAAAAAAAAAAAAAAAAAGAGAATGAAAATCTATCAACTGTGGACGTGTTGAGGCCAGATAAACATCAGCCAATAGAAAACGAGGCTGCCTCTTTATCTATTGGCTGTCAGGTTGTCAATCAAACTCCCTATGTTTATAGTGTAAGTGACTCGTCGGCGCGCGGGGATGACGTGGTTTATGCGGCGGTTTTTAGATGCTTTTTAAAACTGTCGCTTCCTCGTAATTCGCACAAAGTTTGTCGCGACGGCGGACGAGAATCCGCGACCAGTTCGCCGCCAAAGAAAGTCAGTTTTTGAGGTCGAGGAAAGAAGAAGAGAAGTGGAAAAGGAGCGAAGACAAATGGAGGTGATTCTTCGAGATTTCTTCCAGCGACGGCGCGAATGAAGCAGACGAAGGGTCTAAAAACTGACTAAATTACTTCTAGGCAGGAAACTTCAACAGTGATTCTGAACGAGCACTGGATGTAAACAAGTTTGATTTGTAGAGTAAAGAGGCGGGAGGAGGAGATGTTTCTACTGAGGAAGGTGGTGTCACACAGGCACAACATTTGAAAAAGGACGGTCGCTGTATTTCACTTACTTTAAAAGAAATCCTCTATACAACCTTAAGTGCAAGTTAAGTGCTAATTCAGGTAGTAATTAAGTAGTTACTAATAGAGATGCGCGGATGGCGGTTGCAACCACAGACTCCACAGCCAAACCGCGGGTCGGGCGGATGACGTGACGAAAAATAATATTTGAATTAAATTGGGGCGGGTGGCGGTTTCACTACTCAAATAAAAAACTCTGAACTCAGAACAACTGGGAGGAGAGTGAGCGGACGGTGGGCGGGTGCGGTTTTGAAAACTGGTCAAAAACTGTGGTTGCAAATGGACAGCGGGCGGATAATGAGTTTTGCGATGCTGTTGCGGATGAAAAAGTCGCCCGTCCGTGCACCTCTAGTTACTAAGCGTGAATAATTATTAATTAAGTCTTTGTTCATGCTTTATTAAGGCTAAATAAGGTGTAGTTATTATAAAGTCTTACCCGATATTTCAATGTTTTTACACACCTCTAGTAAAAACCGTATAAAAGTGTGCGTCTCGTGGCGCTGGCTCCACCGCGTTTGTAAAGCGCAGTGCCGTGTGTGACCCGCAGGTGGAGCCCAAGGACGTGATGCTGTGCCTGACCACGCGCACCCTGATCACCCGCGGCGAGAGCGTGTGCACCCCGCTCAACGTGGCCCAGGGGCTGGACGTGAGGGACGCCTTCGTCAAGGTGCGCTGCTCAAAGACACAAAAACACCGACGACATTCAGAGTTCCCACGGTCATGGAAATCCTGGAAATGTCATTTTTGAGGCCTGGAAAAGTCATGGAATTTTGTAAAGTCAGTGAAAGTTTTGGTAAAACTTTATTTCAGGTGCATTTATTAACATCGAACTAAGTGTTAATGAACATAGTTGTAAATGTTTAATTTGTCCTTCATTATTCAGTTCCCCTCTACTCTCAGTGTCAGGGAGTAACAGATTACAAGTACCAGAGTAATCAGAGTACAAATGACGAGTAACTGTATTCAGTTACAGTTACTGTTTCAGTGAGTGGGAATTGGATTACAGTTACTTTGTTGAAATAAATGGATTAAACAGAGGGATTTTACTGTTTCACATTTTGGGACTAAACCAGGAAAACTAAACCAGGTAACCAGGACTAAAAACCAGGGACTAAACCAGGACTAAACCAGGTCTAAACCTAAACCAGGACTAAACCAGGACTAACCAGGACTAAACCAGGACTAAACCAGGTCTAAACCAGGTCTAAACCAGGTCTAAAACCAGGACTAAACCAGGACTAAATCAGGGACTAAACCAGGTCTAAACCAGGTCTAAACCAGGTCAAACCAGGACTAAACCAGGACTAAAAACCAGGACTAACCAGGTCTAAACCAGGACTAAAACCAGGACTAAACCAGGACTAAACCAGGACTAAATCAGGTCTAAACCAACAGGACTAAACCAGGACTAAATCAGGACTAAACCAGGTCTAATCAGGTCTAAATCAGGACTAAACCAGGACTAAACCAGGTCTAAATCAGGTCTAAATCAGGACTAAACCAGGACTAAACCAGGACTAAAATCAGGTCTAAACCAGGACTAAATCAGGTCTAAACCAGGACTAAATCAGGTCTAAACCAGGACTAAACCAGAACTAAACCAGGACTAAATCAGGTCTAAACCAGGACTAAATCAGGTCTAAACCAGGACTAAACCAGGACTAAATCAGGTCTAAACCAGGACTAAACCAGGACTATATCAGGTCTAAACCAGGACTAAACCAGAACTAAATCAGGACTAAACCAGGACTAAATCAGGTCTAAATCAGGACTAAACCAGGACTAAACCAGGTCTAAATCAGGTCTAAATCAGGACTAAACCAGGACTAAACCAGGACTAAATCAGGTCTAAACCAGGACTAAATCAGGTCTAAACCAGGACTAAATCAGGTCTAAACCAGGACTAAACCAGGACTAAACCAGGACTAAACCAGGACTAAACAGGTCTAAACCAGGACTAAACCAGGACTAAACCAGGACTAATCAGGTCTAAACCAGGACTAAAATCAGTCTAAATCTAAACCAGGACTAAACCAGGACTAAACCAGGACTAAACCAGGACTAAATCAGGTCTAAACCAGGACTAAACCAGGGACTAAACCAGACTAAACCAGGTCTAAA
>NW_026571018.1:39691834-39716834 GCF_026225935.1 Boleophthalmus pectinirostris
GACCCGACCCCAGATGAGCGGAAGAAAGTTTTATGGTTTGTTGTTTTTTTTAAAGGGCTCAGACGTGACGATGCTCCACAAACTGAACTCACAGCACAAACAGAACTCGTACTACATCCCCCCAAAGAACAACTACGACACACAGTTCGGGATCCAGCACTTCGCCGGAGTCGTGTACTACGAGACCAAAGGTACAGAACCAACCAGGACTAAACCAGGACTAAACCAGGACTAAACCAGGACTGAACCAGGACTAAACCAGGACTAAACCAGACTAAACCAGGTCTAAACCAGGACTGAACCAGGTCTAACCAGGACTAAACCAGGACTAACCAGACTAAACCAGGGACTGAACCAGGACTAAACCAGGACTAAACCAGGACTAAACCAGGACTAAACCAGGACTAAACCAGGACTAAACCAGGAACTAAACCAGGACTAAACCAGTACTGAACCAGGACTAAACCAGGACTAAACCAGGACTAAACCAGGACTAAACCAGGACTAAACCAGGACTAAACCAGGACTAAACCAGGACTAAACCAGGACTACAGCCTCCCATCTCTCCTTTATATTTAAAGTATTATTATTCAAATTTGAAAATGGTTTGTAAAAGACACTTATTGTTTTTGAAAGTCTGTTGCCCTGTTGTAGTTTTAAAATCATCTCCTCCACAAGTGAGGGATCAAAAATGTTCTTCCATTCTTTGTGTTTTGTCAAAAAACTTGTAGGTATCTGAAGAAACCTGAAGGATATTGGATGTTTAAACTTGACTTCCCTCTTGTTGTTGTTGTTGTTGTTGTTGTTGTTGTTGTTGTTGTTGTTGTTGTGTTCAGGTTTCCTGGAGAAGAACCGCGACAGCCTCCACACCGACATCATCCAGCTCGTCCACTCCTCCAAGAACAAGTTCATCAAGCAGATCTTCCAGGCCGACGTGGCCATGGTGAGACTGAAACCAAAACCCGCTGTACGACCCTAATCTGTTCTGATGCGGTTTCCTCGTCACACGGCGCGAGTTCTTCTCTGTTCCACCTCGTGATGTCATCATGTGGCGATACAGGAAGTGCTCCACCGTGTTTTTAAACTCCACACACCTTCACTAGAATCACGCTTTGCCAGATCATGTTTTAATAAAGCGTCTTATGTAAAAAGCTTTTCTAGACGCTCGAAGCATCACTAACGCCCGCTCACTCTGTTATCTCTCCCTCTCTTTACTCTCTCTGTTATCCCTCTCTCCTCTTCTTCTCTTCTTCCTCTTTTCTCTCTTCTTCTGTCGTTCTGTGTTCAGTTTCTGTGTGGTTATCAGCCCAGTGCTCCTGCTCCTAAGGTAAACATTG
Organism: Boleophthalmus pectinirostris; assembly: GCF_026225935.1. Classification (NCBI taxonomy): domain Eukaryota; kingdom Metazoa; phylum Chordata; class Actinopteri; order Gobiiformes; family Gobiidae; genus Boleophthalmus; species Boleophthalmus pectinirostris. The sequence goes on from NW_026571018.1 coordinate 39,693,172, forward strand.
GCCGTTAGTTTTAGCCCATGTTTGTCCTTAGCAGTGCTTTGCTCAGCGGCTGGGGCAGTAGGTTTAGACTCTAGATCAGGGGCGTCCAAACCGCGGCCCGGGGGCCAAATGTGGCCCTCAGATTTTCTGCTGAAATTATGAAATTCTCCCACTAATACCTCAACGACATCACTGTCACTGATCCCCCGAACTGAACCTTGACTCGTGGGCACTCGTGGGCAAACCTGACTCGTGGGCACCTGGACTCGTGGGCACCTGGGCCTGACTTGTGGGCACCTGGACCTGACTTGTGGCACCTGGACCTGCCTCGTGGGCACCTGGACTTGTGGGCACCTGGACCTGCCTCGTGGGCACCTCGACTCGTGGGTACCTGGACCTGACTCGTGGGCGCCTTGACTCGTGGGCACCTGGACTCGTGGACTGGGACTCGTGGGCACCTGGACTCGTGGGCACCTGGACCTGGCACCTGGACTCGTGGGCACCTGGACCTGACTCGTGGGCACCTGGACTCGTGGGCACCTGGACTCGTGGGCACCTGGACCTGCCTCGTGGGCACCTGGACTCGTGGGCACCTGGACTCGTGGGCACCCCTGGTCTAGACTCATGTGTCAAATAGATTGTGATGTTGAAATGCAGCACAGTGTTCTTCAATGTTGTGTGTTGTGTAGTGTGATCTGTGTGTCTCTGGAGTGTGTGTGTCTCTGGAGTGTGTGTGTGTGTCTCTGGAGTGTGTGTGTGTCTCTGGAGTGTGTGTGTGTGTGTGGGGTGTGTGTGACCCTGTATAATTGTGTATCATTCATTCGGTATCGTGTATCGTTGCGTATCATTGAGTATCATTGTGTATCATTGTGTGTATGCGTATTGTGTAGAGTTGTGCGTCTGTTGTGCGTCTGTTGTGTATCTTTGTGTGTGTTTGAGTTGTGCGTCTGTTGTGTCTGTTGTGTATCTTTGTGTGTGTTTGAGTTGTGCGTCTGTTGTGTATCTCGGTGTGTGTTTGAGTTGTGCGTCTGTTGTGCGTTGTGTTGTGCGTGTTGTGTATCTTTGTTGTGTGTGAGTGTGTGTTTGAGTGTGTGTGCTCTGTTGTGTATCGTGTGGTGTTGTGTATCTTGTGTGTGTTGTGCGTCTGTTGTGCGTCTGTTGTGTATCTGTGTGTTTGAGTTGTGCGTCTGTTGTGCGTCTGTTGTGTATCTGTGTGTTTGAGTTGTGCGTCTGTTGTGTTTCTGTGTGTTTGAGTTGTGCGTCTGTTGTGTATCTGTGTGTTTGAGTTGTGCGTCTGTTGTGTATCGTCGTTTGTGTGTGTATCTGTTGTGTATCTGTTGTGCTGAGTTGTGTGAGTTCGTCTGTTGTGTGTTGTGTGTGTCTGAGTTGTGCGTCTGTTGTGCGTCGCAGGGCGTGGAGACGAGGAAACGTTCTCCGACTCTGAGCAGTCAGTTCAAACGTTCCCTGGAGATGTTGATGAGGACTCTGAGCGTGTGCCAGCCTTTCTTCGTCCGCTGCATCAAACCCAACGAGCACAAGAAGCCCATGGTACCGCCCGCCGCCTCTGCCCACCTGTACCCACCTGTACCCACCTGTACCCGCCTAACACCTGTACCCTGTACCCGCCTAAACCTGTACCCACCCGCCGCCTCTACCTGCCTGTACCCATCTAACACCTGTGCCCACCTGTACCCGCCTAACACCTGTACCCCACCTGTGCCCATCTGTACCCGCCAACCGCCTCTACCCACCTGTGCCCCACTAACACCTGTACTCACCTCTACCCACCTCTACCCACCTATCATCTGTACCCACCTCACACCTGTACCCCACCCGCTGCCTCTACCCACCTGTACCCACCTGTACCCATCTATATGCACCTGTACCTGCCTGTACCCCTCACACCTGTACCCACCTGTGCCAACCTGTACCCGCCTCTACCCACCTGTACCCACCTGTGCCCAACTGCCACCTGTATCCGCCTGTACCCCACTAACACCTCTACCCACCTGTACCAGCCTGTACCACGCTTGTACCCCACCTGTGCCCACCTGTACTCACCTAACATCTGCACTCACCTGTACCCGCCTGTACCCACTTGTGCCCACCTGTACTCCACTGTATCAACCTGTACCCACCTGTTCCCTCCTGTGCCCACAGCCTGTATCCGCCTATGCCCCACTAACACCTGTACCCACCTGTACCAGCCTGTACCAGCCTGTACCCCGCCTGTACTCACCTGTATCAACCTGTACCCACCTGTATACACCTATACCCACCATTACCGACCTGTACCCACCTAACACCTGTACCCGCCTGTACCCGCCTGTCTGAGTTTCCTTGTGTTCTTGTGGTGCAGTTGTTCGACAGGGAGCTGTGCATCCGTCAGCTCCGATATTCCGGGATGATGGAGACGATTCGGATCCGTCGGGCGGGATACCCCATCAGATACACCTTCACCGAGTTTGTGGAGCGCTACAGGGTCCTGATGCCCGGAGTCAAACCCCCACACATACAGGTGCAGGTGCCACACAGACAGGTGCAGGTGCCACACAGACAGGTGCAGGTGCCACACAGACAGGTGCAGGTGCCACACAGACAGGTGCAGGTGCCACACAGACAGGTGCAGGTGCCACACAGACAGGTGCAGGTGCACACAGACAGGTGCAGGTGCCACACAGACAGGTGCAGGTACAAACCCTGGGTAGTGTTTTGACATGATGTGCTAACACACCTGTACATGTGTCTGTGTGTCCTGTGTGCCCGTGTGTCTGTGTCCCCGTGTGTGTGTCTGTGTGTCCCTGTGTGTCCCGTGTGTCCCCGTGTGTCTGTGTCCCGTGTGTCCCGTGTGTGCTGTGTGTCCCGTGTGTCCCGTGTGTCTGTGTCTGTGTCCCCGTGTGCCCGTGTGTCTGTGTGTGTCTGTGTGTCTGTGTCCCCGTGTGTCTGTGTGTGTGTGTCCCTGTGTGTCCCCGTGTGCCCGTGTGCCCGTGTGCCCGTGCAGGAGGACCTGAGAGGGACCTGCAGGCAGATCGTCGTGGCCAGACTGGGCAAAGATGGAGACTGGCAGATCGGGAAGACCAAGATTTTCCTGAAGGTTGGACCAGACTGTCCCATGTGCACAGTGTGTGTGACGTGTGACGTGTGACGTGTGTGTGACGTGTGACGTGTGACATGTGACGTGTGACGTGTGACGTGTGACGTGTGACGTGTGACATGTGACGTGTGACGTAAATGTGTGGCAGGATCATCACGACTTGCAGCTGGAGATCGAGAGGGACAAAAGCATCACGGACAAAGTGATCCTCATCCAGAAGTCTGTGAGAAGACACCGAGCCAGGTACTGCACGACCCGACTGCACGACCGACTGCACGACCTGACTGCACGACCCGACTGCACGACCCGACTGCACGACCTGACTGCACGACCTGACTGGAGGACTGGACACTCGACAAAGTAGCTCACACGTCACATTATATTACAATAACAACAAAAAAAGTGTTTCTCACCTTCCTCAGTGGTTGTTCTCCTAAGTCCAGCTCGGCTCCTCGAGAGTTCTTCAGTATCTTTGCTGTTCCTGTTCTGCACTTTTCTGGAGTGAGATGTTCTGTTGTTTTTCCAGTTTGGAGGTTACAGCCCCGACTGTCCGATCACCACAGGCACCACTGATGCCTTCACCTTCCAGACCTTCTCCAGCTCCTCCTTGAGCCCCTGGTATCTGGTCTGGTGTTGTAGATCTGGGCCTCTGTTGCTCTGCTGCTCAGGTCCTGCTCCTGTGCTCCAGGATGAGCCTCTGTGTGTCCTTCAGACCCTCTCAAGACATTGGGAGGATTTCTTGATATCAGTCTCTTCAGTTTTGTTCTGGTGGTTCATGTTGGGGTTTGTCCATGATGGTCCCTCCAGCTCCTCTTCCTCTGGACCCCACTGTCTGAGACATTCTCTGAGCTCCTCATCTGTCGGGGCCTTGTCCTTGATGTTCTCAAGGAGCTTGGATGTTTCATCCTGGACAGCTCCAAACATGGAGCGACATAACCAAGTGGCGGGCAGAGTGTACAGAAACATCTGTGCAGAGTACGAGCTGGAGACCCCAAGGTCAAGGTGGGAAACACCTCCAAAGGCTGGGAACAAGCCAAGATCCTGTGGGACTTCAGATACAGACTGACAGGATGGTGATGGACCAACCAGACATAGTGGTGGTGGAGAAGAAACAGAGCAGAGCTGTGGTGGAACATCACAACACCAAGAGATGGAACATCAGGAAAAAGGAACAGAAGAAACTAGAGAAACACCAGGAGCTCAACGAGGAGCTGGAGAAGGTCTGGAAGGTGAAGGCATCAGTGGAGCCTGCGGTGATCGGACACTCGGGGCTGAAACGCCCAAACTAGAAAAACATCAGAACATCTCAGTCCAGAAAAGTGCAGCACAGGAACAACAAAGATACTGAAGAACTCTGAAGCTCCCAGGCCTGTGGTAGAGGAGCTGAGCTGAATGAGAGAGACCAACCACTGTGGAAGGTGAGGAGAACATTTATATATATATGTATATATGAGCAAATGAATCTGAAAACTGGGCCTAACTGAGTCTGCATGTTCTCTGTGTCTGTATAAACTGGATTTTGTAAATTTGATATTGACTTGAAACTCTTTAAAATGACCCTCGTGGACAAACTGCAAAAATCTCTGATTTATCATCGGGCCGTGAACAGTGATGATTAAACTGGTTTTAAATCTGTTTATCTCAAACTGAGCCTCCATGAACCTATTTCCATCCCACGAACACAGACGCTTCATTCTCGTCTAGAGGTCGTTTATTTTATAGTAGAAGTAAAATGGTCTCGCTGCATGGACACATCATTTCTCTACTTTAAGTCATTTTCTGATTGATTTAAGTGTTTAGATTTTACATTTTGGCCAGACTTTTATTGTAGTACAGAAGAGATAGAACTGGACTGGACTGGAAAAACTGTTTTTGTTTCTGCAGAACCAACTTCCTGAAGAAACGTCACGCGGCCACAGTGATCCAGACTCTGTGGAGGGGCTACAGGTGTAAGAAGAACTACCACAAGGTACTTCAGCCTCTGTTCAACCACCACGTGTTTATGTTACAAAACAAACTCCACTTTTCACTGTGGTCCAAACCGGCTCGTATCAGTCTCACTATTTAACAGATATTTCTGCCGCTGGACTTATTTTCTCTGCTAAAAGTCGTTCGTTCTGCTGCATCATGTAAATAAACAAACAGCTCCGTGTGATGACGTCATCGGGATGTGACTCGGTTCAGACATCGAAACATAAAGTCGTCTCACAGATAATTGTTCTGGTTTCCAATAAAAAAACATTTGCACAAAGCCTGTCCACTTTTCTATGTTGATAAGACGATCAAAACGATGATTCAAGGGACAAAATGTGTTTCCACAGATGCGGAGGGGTTTCCTGCGTCTCCAGGCCGTGTGCAGGTCCAGACGTTTCCTCCACACTTACCGCTTGACCCGGCTGCGCGTGACCCAGATCCAGGCGCGGTGCCGGGGCTTCCTGGTGAGGCAGGCGTTCTGGAGACGAGTGCGCGCAGTGGTCACCCTCCAGGCCCACACCAGGGGCATGATCGCCCGCCGCCGGTGCCAGCGCCTGCGGGCAGAGGTGAACACACACCAACGACTTTCACTTCTCTGACCTGAGAACGAACGAGTTTGGTGCTTCAGCTGTTTGGTTTTTACCACAGATTTTTTTATAAAGAAAATAAATTTGACAAATACACAGTGTCCCACAAATCTGACATCGTTTTAATTAAATTTTCCCAGACATTTGGCTCAAAGACGCTTCACAGCTTCAGGGCTGATAAACTTCTACTGTAGCTACAGCTGCCCTGGGGCAGACTGACACACACACACACACACACACACACAACACACACACACACACACACACACACACACACACACAACACACACACACACACACACACACACACACACACACACACACACACACAGACACACACACACACACACACACACACACACACACACACAGACACACACACACACACAGACACACACACACACACACACACACACAGACACACACACACACAGCACACACAGACACACACACACACACACACACACACAGACACACACACACACACACACAGACACACACACACACAGACACACACACACACACACACACACACACACACACACACACACAGACAACACACACACACACACACACACAGACACACACACACACACACACAGACACACACACACACAGACACACACACACACACACAGACACACACACACACACACACACAGACACACACACACACACACACAGACACACACACACACACACACACACACACAGACACACACACACACACACACAGACACACACACAGACACACACACACAGACACACACACACACACACACACACACACAGACACACACACACACACACACACACACACACACACACACACACACACACACACACACACACACACACACAGACACACACACACACACAGACACACACACACACACACACAGACACACACACACACACACACACACACACAGACACACACACACACACACACACACACACACACACACACAGACACACACACACACACACACACACACAGACACACACACACACACACACACACAGACACACACACACACAGACACACACACAGACACACACACACACACACACACACACACAGACACACACACACAGACACACACACACACACACACACACACACACACACAGACACACACACACACACACACACACAGACACACACACACACACACAGACACAGGACACATGTGGCTTAGGCCGGACGTACACTGTGCGATATTTTCGGTCGTGTCACTCAGCCCCAGCTTAAACTGTACGACCAAATCGCAGGGTTTAAAAGTTCACAGCTCACGAATCATGTTCTCACACTGAACGAACCGATGCTCGGATGCGACTTGCCTGCTCACACTGTACGTTCACATAACGACCGGAGTTGTCAAAGTTGTTGTTCCGGAAGTAGAAAACCACGAAGAAGAAAACCACGGAATTAGAAAACCACAGATGTGCGGAGACCATGGATCTATTGGCGGAGACACAATGCTGAGCCACGGAAAAAACAGACGCGCTGCCTTGGCAATTTGTGCCATTCTGTGCTCAGACAAGCCCAAAAAGAAGAAGCGACGAGTCTGGTCCAAGAAATGGCTGGGCAGACGTGGGCAGTATGGATTGTCAGTTCTTCAGAGGGAACTGGAGGTAAGTAGCATCAAGTTATTCACCAAACTTATAACAACACTGTTCTGTGTTGTTGACATCAATGGTCCGGGCAATCACAACTAACTTCAGAAGTGACCTAGTTTTGTTTGCTATCATAGTATTGAATCAATGTCAGACACACAGAGCTGTGTTAATTACACCTCTGTTCTTGTTAGATTTGGTATTTTTAAGCACAGTAAAAACTAGCCAAGTAACTTGTACAAGTGTAGCATTGTAGTGGCTGGCTTGAACACCTACAAAAGGATTTTTTGAGGGAGGTAGTTCTACTCAAAGGTGACATCCAGGTCCATTACAGGTCTACAATACTGGTTAAGTATCAGTGTCAGTTCTGTGTTATGTCTAAGTCATAAAAGATTTCACCACCAATCAGTTACAGACTATTCAGTGGGCAATAGCATCCCACATCTATAATGCTGTATTCATATGGGGTGTTATGTGTTAATAGGTAGATGACATGATGGGTTTTCGGGACCTTCTCCGAATGTCTGTGCACGACTTCAATTACCTCCTGGAGAGGGTAACTCCACATATCCTCAAGAGAGATACTCATCTCAGGAAGGCCATCAGTCCCAGGGAGAGGTTGTCTGTTACCCTTCGATTTTTGGCAACAGGTAAGTGTGTGCATGTAAATTACATTTCAGTAACATTCCCAATTAAAATATAGAGAGGTGGACATGAAGCAAAGTCATCTATCTATTTAAGCTTGTAGATCAGTTCACCCACTGAACTACATACAGCCCGGTAACTTCATCATACCTTCCCTTTTCTATATCAGTTGCACTTACCCTCTAACTGCACATCTGTCAAATCACTTTCATACTACTACTACTACTACATTCTTTTCTCCTCCATCCATCAGTCACAATCTGTCAGTCTATCAACATCCATCTTTGTCCACCTCCCCATACATTAACTATCAAAATCTATGTTAGAGTATTTAAAAGACACTTTCTTCACCTTTAACTTCTTGGGTTCTTTTTAAAGCAGCCGAAACATGTCAACAAGGAAAATACACTTTACTGTATTGTCTTTAAGAAGAACCCAAGAAGTTAAAGTATATAAGAAGAGAAAATCAACATCTTTGACACTCTTTTCACTTTGGCAGGTGAAACCTTCAACTCGTTAAGTTTTCAGTATAGAATTGGAAGCACCACAGTGAGCAGGATTGTGATGGAAACATGCACAGCCCTAACCTCTGTACTACGGGAAGATTACTTGAAGGTAAATTTCACTTCATGGCCTGTTTCTCTTTGTGCTAATGCCCCTGTAGCACCTCCCTGAGGGCAACAGGTCAAACAGATCAAAGCCAGGGTGATAGCTGTTATCTCAAACATTATTAAAAATGTCCCATCAGTTAATTAAGCAATACATTTTCAACAGAAACATTTCTCTGATTTCTGGATGTATTCATTCAGTCTTTGTGAAATGTGTAAATAAAAGGTGAAGTGAACTGTGACAGTTTTGAATGGGTGGTTAAGAAATGGAAAACATTAATTCACCTGAGATTAATTTTGTGTATCACCTTTGCATGTGTTCCACAGACACCATCGACTATCTCTGAGTGGAAGGCTGTTGCTAAAGACTTTGCGGACAAGTGGCACTTTCCACATTGCTTAGGAGCCATTGATGGGAAACACATATTCATTCAACCCCCTGCCAAGAGTGGAAGCATGTTTCACAACTACAAATCTAGGTTTTCCATTATTCTTATGGCTGTAGTTGATGCCAACTACAAGTTCTTGTATGCCAGCGCTGGGACACAGGGAAGGGTGTCTGATGCTGGAGTATTTGCCCATTCCGACCTGAAACATGCGATGGACACAGGCATGCTGAGCTTCCCCCCTGCTGATACCTTGCCACACACTGATGCCATGATGCCATATATGTTGGTTGGAGATGAAGCTTATCCCCTACGAGCAGATCTAATGAAACCATATCCTTTACGCAATCTCAACCAAAATCAGAGAATCTACAACTACCGTCTTTCAAGAGCACGGCGTGTGGTAGAAAATGCTTTTGGAATTCTTGCTAATCGATTCAGAGTATTCAGAACAACAATTTGCCTGGATCCTGACAAGGTTGTCACTATCCTCTTTGCATGTCTTTGTTTGCACAACTTCCTCCGCCACCACAGCGCTGATGCCTATGTACCACCTGGCTACATAGACTGCGAAGATGCCAATCATCAGTTGATGGAAGGAGCATGGAGAAGGGAGGGAGGGCTTCAGTCTGTTTCCATGGGCCAAGCTAGGAACCCTTCAGTTGAAGCAAAGAAACAACGAGATGTCCTTTGCCAGTACTTTGTGTCACCTGCAGGAAGTGTATCTTGGCAAGAACACATGGTGTAGGCCAAAGTTAAGACAAATCTGATGTGAATCAATCGGTAGCCCTATTGTTTGAGATAACAGAGGACTGTGTGTGAACTCTTTGACTTCCAGCAACGGGGCTATGGATGGATTCAAACCTCATTTCTCCTTACTGTGAAGAATTTTTTTGGTTTATGAGAATTTTGAAATGAAAATTCACAAAATGTAAAGAAAGGTTCTTTTTTTCTTTATTTTTGGAAACACTAACTTGGTAACACATACTTAAATATTTTTTCTTTTTGTATAAAAACTGAGGTATGAAATAAATAACACAAATAATTCCCTTTGTAATTACTAGCATAAATAAATCTACCTCTGTGGGGCATCACAACAATGACTTGTTTTGTGAAAATAAAAAAATATTTTTTTCGATTCACAGAATGTGCCAACAATTCTGTACCACCTTGCAGCATTGAGGTAGATGGCAAAGTCACTTTAGCATACACACTGTGTCAAACTAAATTTATATGCACTTGGTGCAATGAAACTACAGCTTTTCAGCCTGTGCAGGAACAAGTTAACTGAGAAATAGCCGACCAAATACTAATGTTGGACATTTTGGTTTTAAGGTACCCAGCTACTCAGAGTTTATCATTTTCAGAAAGGACATTGGCTGGGTTGATGGGGCCTGGTAGTCTTGGGAGGGTGGCTGGGCCTGATAAGGGTGCATGGGATACATGGGTGTAGTTGTGTAAGGCCTAGGTTGTGGACCTGGTGTAGGATGTGGACCTGCAAATTGAGAATGACCAGCCTGCTCTGCCTCCTGTGTGTCATAAATAATGTTCATTATGTTTCTTCTGAGCCTCAACTGTAGAGCTCTGTCCTTAATGTTTCTCAACTCTGAGGCTACCTGTTGACCAAATACCTCCTCAGAATCTGCATTAGATCCAGAAAGTGTGTTCTGGACCTGCTGAAGCAAGGACAGTTTGGCCATTTCAATGCTGTGCTCTGTGGATTTTGGCTTCACTTTCTGCACTTTGGGTCTTTTGACAGGCTGATCTGTGGACGGTGTGACTGTTGAACTGTTGGAGGCGTTTTCTTCTTCCTGCGTCACAGAAACCGGACTGGCGGTGTCTGAAGAAGTAAAGACATCTGATTCAGTTTCCACAGTTGATTGATCCTCATCTCCCTCTTCCATTGGGCCTGTGTCCTCTGACTCTGTAGCAAGCTGTAAGAAACAGCACAGGAAGGAAGCAGACAGGGAGAAAGTGATTACACAAAAGTTGTTAACAGTGTTGTTTAGGTCAGATTTTGATCTAGACTACAATATATTATATAATCTAATAATAATAATAACTAGGATAATTTACATTGAATTCAGGGCTGCTTTAAAAAAAATGTATTATTATTAACTGTGGCATTTAATTTTCTTAAATATAAATATTTATTATACATTTTATATATATTTTATTTATTTATTCCAACAACGTGGTTATGGACTTACTCTGAGTGTGGACTCGGTATGCCTGTGTATGACATGGGCCTTCAAAAAATCCAAGTGCTGTAGAATCCACGTCTGTTTGGAGGTCAGAGGTTTTTGTCCACTGCCGCTGGGTTTGGGTTTCAAAAGTTTCCCGTACTGCGTGCGCAGTGATGTCATGCATGCGGGTTTTCACCTCATTCACTGAAAAATACAATTAACATGTTCTTTATGTTGTTTATTTGCTACTAGCAAGTACTGCTTGCTAAAAAGAATATTATTGGTTTCATTGACTCATATACACACACAATGCAGGCTAATTCTAGCTTGGTAGTGTAGTGATATCTGAATTACTGGAGCCAATATATTACACAAAATCGCTCTCGCTCCTCTGTCTCTTTCTGTCACACACACGCATGCACAAACCAACAACAACAACGAATTAACTACATTTCTATTTTGCTAGTCTATACAAAAACATTACCTGGCAGCTGCAACTGAGCGGCAATGTCCTCCCAACTTTTCTCTCTTCTGTTGCGGTCATGGTAGCCTTGTGAGGCCACATCGAAGAGGCTTGGGTGAGTCTGCCAAAGCTCGATGAGCTGCGCCTCCATGTCCACTGTCCAAAACACTCGCCGGCCCGCCATCGTCCTCCACAACTTCATATCCTACTTCCGCTTCTGTGTCCGCGCATGCGCAGTCTGCCAGATTCTGGCTAATCGGCTCGTGGAAGAACTTCAACAGAGCGAAATCCTCACGAGAGGCGACTGGATTTCAAACAAGTTTGATTTTCTTGCGACCTACGAATGTCGATCGGGAGCTGGTCGTGAGCCATTAATCGGTTCTCTTTACCCCATGTAAACTACACGACGCACGACACACGATGAAGCCAAAACTCGGCCCGATCCCCAAAACAGTCGCACGAGCGAAAAATCGGCTCAAAAAGGGTCAAAAATCGCACAGTGTACGCCCGGCTTTTGCCACAACTTTGTTTAGGCATCTATGCTCTTTTCGTTCTGTATCAATATATACAAAACAGAAGAGGCAGGTTTCATGTGTACTTTCTGTGTGACCAAAAAATCAAAAAATGTGTGTTTGTGTGTTCCCTGTGTTCTCGTCCCGTGTCTCCGTGTGTGTGTCCTCTTGTGTCTCCGTGTGTGTGTCCTCTCGTGTCTCCGTGTGTGTGTCCTCTTGTGTCTCCGTGTGTGTGTCCTCTCGTGTCTCCGTGTGTGTGTCCTCTCGTGTCTCCGTTTGTGTGTCCTCTTGTGTCCCCGTGTGTGTGTCCTCTCATGTGTCCTTGTGTGTCCTCTCGTGTGTCCTCTCATGTGTCCTTGTGTGTCCTCTCGTGTGTCCTTGTGTGTCCTCTTGTGTCCCCGTGTGTGTGTCCTCTCGTGTGTCCTCTCATGTGTCCTCTCGTGTGTCCTCTCATGTCCTCTCGTGTGTCCTCTCATGTCCCCTCGTGTCCTCTCGTGTGTCCTCTTGTGTGTCCTCTCTTGTCCCCTTGTGTCCTCTCGTGTGTCCTCGTGTCCTCTCGTGTCCTCTCATGTCCCCTCGTGTCCTCTCGTGTCCCCTCGTGTCCTCTCGTGTGTCCTCTCGTGTGTCCTCTCGTGTGTCCTCTCGTGTGTCCTCTCGTGTGTCCTCTCGTGTGTCCTCTCGTGTGTCCTCTCGTGTCCTCTCGTGTCCTCTCATGTCCCCTCGTGTCCTCTCGTGTGTCCTCTTGTGTGTCCTCTCTTGTCCCCTCGTGTCCTCTCGTGTGTCCTCGTGTCCTCTCGTGTCCTCTCGTGTGTCCTCTCATGTCCCCTTGTGTCCTCTCATGTGTCCTCTCGTGTCCTCTCGTGTGTCCTCTCATGTCCTCTCGTGTGTCCTCTCGTGTGTCCTCTTGTGTGTCCTCTCGTGTGTCCTCTCGTGTGTCCTCTCTTGTCCCCTTGTGTCCTCTCGTGTGTCCTCTCGTGTGTCCTCGTGTCCTCTCATGTCCCCTCGTGTCCTCTCGTGTCCCCTGTGTGTGTGTCCTCTTGTGTGTCCTCTTGTGTGTCTTGTGTCCTCTTGTGTGTCCTCTCGTGTGTCCTCGTGTCCTCTCGTGTCCTCTCGTGTGTCCTCGTGTCCTCTCGTGTGTCCTCTCATGTCCCCTCGTGTCCTCTCGTGTCCCCGTGTGTGTGTCCTCTTGTGTGTCCTCTCATGTCCCCTCGTGTCCTCTCATGTCCCTCGTGTCCTCTTGTGTGTCCTCTCGTGTGTCCTTGTGTCCTCTCATGTGTCCTCTCATGTCCCCTCATATCCCCTCATGTCCCCTCGTGTCCTCTCTTGTCCTCTCATGTGTCCCCTCGTGTCCTCTCGTGTGTCCTTGTGTCCTCTCATGTGTCCCCTCGTGTCCTCTCGTGTGTCCTCTCATGTGTCCTCTCGTGTGTCCTCTCGTGTGTCCTCTCGTGTGTCCTCTCGTGTGTCCTCGTGTCGTGTCCTCTCGTGTCCTCTCGTGTCCTCTCATGTCCCTCGTGTCCTCTCGTGTGTCCTCTTGTGTGTCCTCTCTTGTCCCCTTGTGTCCTCTCGTGTGTCCTCGTGTCCTCTCGTGTCCTCCGTCGTGTGTCCTCTCATGTCCCCTTGTGTCCTCTCATGTGTCCTCTCGTGTGTCCTCTCGTGTGTCCTCTCATGTCCTCTCGTGTGTCCTCTCGTGTGTCCTCTGTGTGTCCTCTCGTGTGTCCTCTTGTGTGTCCTCTCTTGTCCCCTTGTGTCCTCTCGTATGTCCTCTCGTGTGTCCTCGTGTCCTCTCGTGTCCTCTCGTGTGTCCTCTCATGTCCCCTTGTGTCCTCTCATGTGTCCTCTCGTGTCCTCTCGTGTGTCCTCTCATGTCCTCGTCGTGTGTCCTCTCGTGTGTCCTCTTGTGTGTCCTCTCGTGTGTCCTCTTGTGTGTCCTCTCTTGTCCCCTTGTGTCCTCTCGTATGTCCTCTCGTGTGTCCTCGTGTCCTCATGTCCCCTCGTGTCCTCTCATGTCCCTGTGTGTGTGTCCTCTTGTGTGTCCTCTTGTGTGTGTCCTTGTGTCCTCTGTGTGTCCTCACGTGTGTCCTCACATGTGTCCTCTCGTGTCCTCTCGTGTGTCCTCTCATGTCCCCTCGTGTCCTCTTGTGTGTCCTCTCGTGTGTCCTTGTGTCCTCTCATGTGTCCTCTCATGTCCCCTCATATCCCCTCATGTCCCCTCGTGTGTCCTCTCTTGTCCTCTCATGTGTCCCCTCGTGTCCTCTCGTGTGTCCTTGTGTCCTCTCATGTGTCCCCTCGTGTCCTCTCGTGTGTCCTCTCGTATGTCCTCTCGTGTGTCCTCTCGTATGTCCTCTCTCGTATGTCCTCTCGTGTGTCCTCTCGTATGTCCTCTCGTGTGTGTCCTCTCATGTCCTCTCATGTCCCCTCATGTCCCCTCGTGTCCTCTCGTGTCCTCTCGTGTCCTCTCGTGTGTCCTCTCATGTCCCCTCATGTCCCCTCGTGTCCTCTCGTGTGTCCTCTCATGTCCTCTCGTGTGTCCTCTCGTGTGTCCTCTCATGTCCCCTCGTGTCCTCTCGTGTCCTCTCATGTCCTCTCGTGTGTCCTCTCGTGTCCTCTCATGTCCCCTCGTGTCCTCTCGTGTGTCCTCTCGTGTGTCCTTGTGTCCTCTCGTGTGTCCTCTCGTGTCCTCTCATGTCCCCTCGTGTCCTCTTCGTGTGTCCTCTTGTGTGTCCTTGTGTCCTCTCGTGTGTCCTCTCGTGTCCTCTCATGTGTCCTCTCATGTCCTCTCATGTCCCCTCGTGTCCTCTCGTGTGTCCTCTCGTGTGTCCTTGTGTCCTCATGTCCCTCATGTCCCTCATGTCCCCTCGTGTCCCCTCATGTCCTCTCATGTCCCCTCGTGTCCTCTCGTGTCCCGCAGCGTCAGAAGCGTGTGGAGGCGGAGCTTGAGCGTCTGGAGGAGGAGGAGCACCTGAAGAACCTGATGACGGCTCGAAGAGCCAAAGCCGAGGCTCAGAGGAAACATCTGGAGCGTCTGGAGCTTCTGGAGCAGCAGAGGGAGGACCAGGCCCGCGAGGACCGAGAGGAGGCGCGCAGGAAGAAGGAGCTGCTGGAGCAGGTGGAGCGGGACAGAGACCAGCCCGTGGACGACTCCGACATGGTGGACCGCATGTTCGGTTTCCTGGGCAACGCCGGACCACTGACCAATCAGGACGGAGAAGCACCAGCAGCATTTGAGGTACAGAGTTTATTACAGATGTTTCATCTGACACAACATTGTACATATAAAAACTATAAAGCAAACATCCTTTAACTTTCTCCAAAACCAACAGTTGCCCCGTTTACATGAGAGATTTAATTCTGATTCAAAATAATTTAATTCAGAATAGAAATGTATTCCACTTTAAAAAGATGATGTAAACCCTTAATTCCTAATGATTATTTGGAATTAAATTTATTTGGAATTAAACTTAAATCCGAATGAAGTGGGTGGTTTGTTCTGATTTTGATGATCATATAAACGTTTTTTCTGCTTAAACAATCATTCCGGTCGTTCAGCTCGTTGGATCAAACTTCTGACGCGATGACTCACGGCGATGTGGCGAAAAAAGTTTGTATCACGTTTGTTTCCCCGTCCGTCTGTTTCCGTTAACACTTCGAGTCGTCATCATGAACTCATAAAACAGCCCGGAGCAGAAACTCTGAGATCTCCACAGCGAGCAGTCCGTCCTCGGTCTCGTGTTGGTGCGGTTGGTCCAGACTGAGAACACGGAGGCAGCTGCTGTCCTCCGAGCTCCAGGACGGCAGCTGCTTCCAGACAGAAGCGTGAGTCTCGTTTGGTTCATTATTTGTTGTTCTGAGCGTCCGTCCTTCGCGCTCGTGGTTCTTCCCGGGGAAAGTTCTTCTCAGGCCGAGGCTCATCTGCTCCGACCTGAACCGGAGCTGCTCCCGCTGGGTCAGGAGTCTGGGTTTGGACCCTGTACGTGCTGCATGTCACATGGAAAAACAAACCAAGACGATTAAAAAGCCGGGAGCAGCTCAACTGTGTCTTTTCTTCTGGTCGACGTAAACGCGTTCGTGTCCCTGACCAATCAGACGCTGGGTGGAATTAAACAAAGCTGATTGAACATGTTTTCCGTGTAAACTCACAGGAGGATCATTTAATTCCAAATTAATTAATTCAGAATAAATAAATTGGAATTTAAAAACATCATGTGCACGTGGCCAGTGTGTGTGAAGAATCTGATGCACAAAAACAAACAAGCAAAACTGTATTGCACTGTTCTCATTATTGCACACGCCACTCAGTGTGTGGACCACAGGTTCATCTGGTGCTTTCTTCTGGTGGTTTCTTCTGGTGGTTTCTTGGGTCTGGTGGTTTCTTCTGGTTGTTTCTTGGGTCTGGTGGTTTCTTCTGGTGGTTTCTTCTGGTGGTTTCTTGGGTCTGGTGGTTTCTTCTGGTTGTTTCTTGGTTCTGGTGGTTTCTTCTGGTGGTTTCTTCTGGTGGTTTCTTCTGGTGGTTTCTTGGGTCTGGTGGTTTCTTCTGGTGGTTTCTTCTGGTGGTTTCTTGGTTCTGGTGGTTTCTTCTGGTGGTTTCTTGGGTCTGGTGGTTTCTTCTGGTTGTTTCTTCTGGTTGTTTCTTGGGTCTGGTGGTTTCTTCTGGTGGTTTCTTCTGGTGGTTTCTTCTGGTGGTTTCTTCTGGTTGTTTCTTGGGTCTGGTGGTTTCTTCTGGTTGTTTCTTTTGGTTGTTTCTTGGGTCTGGTGGTTTCTTCTGGTGGTTTCTTCTGGTGGTTTCTTCTGGTGGTTTCTTCTGGTTGTTTCTTGGGTCTGGTGGTTTCTTTGGTCTTGTTTCTTAGGAGGAAATTGTCCCTCAAACGTAAACATTTTGACCTGAAACTCCTCTGTCTCCTCAGGACCTGCTGAAGCCCCGTCTGGCCGAGGCCGAGGAGGAGGAGGAGGAGCTTCTGGACGAGGCCCCTCCCCTTCCCGCCGACGAGGACGAAGATCTGTCCGACTACAAGTTCTCCAAGTTCGCCGCCACGTACTTCCAGGGCGTGTCCACCCACACCTACATCCGGAGGCCCCTGAAACAGCCGCTGCTCTTCCACCAGGACGAGGGCGACCAGCTGGTACGACGTCCGGCGTCCGGCGTCCGGCGTCCGGCGAGGAGACGTCTGTCCTCCGCCGAGAAGCTCCTCATGTCACAGGAGACAATACGAAATCAAAAAATAAGAAAATAAGAAAAAAAAAAACGACGATTTTCTTCATTATTTGTCTCCAAAACCAAAATGAAAAAAAAAAGATAAAGATTCGTTTTTTTCAGTTTTCGATTTTGTGTTTAAATGAAAAATGGAAAAAATGGATAACGGACTAAACCAGAACTAAACCAGGACTAAACCAGGTCTAAAACCAGGTCTAAACCAGGATTAAATCAGATCTAAACCAGGACTCTAAAGGACTAAACCAGGACTAAATCTGGTTTAAACCAGGTCTAAACCAGGATTAAATCAGATCTAAACCAGGACTGAACTAGGACTAAACCAGGTCTAAACCAGGACTAAACCAAGACTAGGACTAAACCAGGTCTAAACCAGGACTGAACCAAGACTAGGAACTAAACCAGGTCTAAACCAGGACTAATTCAGGTCTTATTCAGGACTAAACCAGAACTAAATCAGGACTAAACCAGGACTAAAACTGGTCTAAACCAGGATTAAATCAGATCTAAACCAGGACTGAACTAGGACTAAACCAGGTCTAAACCAGAACTAAACCAAGACTAGGACTAAACCAGGTCTAAACCAGGACTAAAACAGGACTAAACAAGGACTGAACCAGGACTAAATCAGATCTAAACCAGGACTGAACAAGGACTAAACCAGGTCTAAACCAGGACTAAATCAGGACTAAACCAGGTCTAAACCAGGACTAAACCAGGTGCAGACCTTTCAAAATGCCGTCTTGAAAATAACCGATTAATAAAAATGAGTCAAACCTGCAGGACAAACTGGAGATGGTCGGTGTGGAGAAACTCTCGTGTAAAACGGTTAAAGTTCTGAAAGTCCAGTTTGCTGTGGGTCTGAACCGTTGAGTGAAACGTGTGGAGTCTAACCCGTCGTCTGTTCTTCTCCTGTGGGCAGGCGGCTTTGGCCGTGTGGATCACCGTCCTGCGCTTCATGGGAGACCTGCCCGAGCCCAAGTGTCAGCTCGTCCTCAACGACGGCAGCGAGAAGATCCCCGTCATGACCAAGATCTACGAGACTCTGGGCAAACGCAGCTACAAGAGAGAACTCCAGGAGCTGCAGGTGGAGGACGAGCTCACGGTAAGAACATCTCCAGACTGAAGACGAGGAGGAGCTCACGGTAAGAACATCTCCAGACTGAAGAAGAAGAAGAGCTCACGGTAAGAACATCTCCAGACTGAAGACGAGGAGGAGGAGCTCACGGTAAGAACATCACCAGACTGAAGAGAGGAGGAGCTCACGGTAAGAACATCTCCAGACTGAAGAAGAAGAAGAGCTCACGGTAAGAACATCACCAGACTGAAGAAGAAGAAGAGCTCACGGTAAGAACATCTCCAGACTGAAGACGAGGAGGAGGAGCTCACGGTAAGAACATCTCCAGACTGAAGAGGAGGAGGAGCTCACGGTAAGAACATCAGACTGAAGAGAGGAGGAGCTCACGGTAAGAACATCTCCAGACTGAAGACGAGGAGGAGGAGCTCACGGTAAGAACATCTCCAGACTGAAGACGAGGAGGAGCTCACGGTAAGAACATCACCAGACTGAAGACGAGGAGGAGCTCACGGTAAGAACAT
The DNA here is from genome assembly GCF_026225935.1 of Boleophthalmus pectinirostris. NCBI lineage: Eukaryota > Metazoa > Chordata > Actinopteri > Gobiiformes > Gobiidae > Boleophthalmus > Boleophthalmus pectinirostris. Next base: position 39,712,031 of record NW_026571018.1, read on the forward strand.
CTCCAGACTGAAGACGAGGAGGAGCTCACGGTAAGAACATCACCAGACTGAAGACGAGGAGGAGGAGCTCACGGTAAGAACATCTCCAGACTGAAGACGAGAGGAGGAGCTCACGGTAAGAACATCACCAGACTGAAGAAGAAGAAGAGCTCACGGTAAGAACATCTCCAGACTGAAGAAGAAGAAGAGCTCACGAGTCACGGTAAGAACATCACCAGACTGAAGACGAGGAGGAGCTCACGAAGAACATCTCCAGAAAGAAAAGACTGAGAGACTCAAGAACATCTCCAGACTGAGAGAAGAGGCTCACGGTAAGAACATCTCCAGACTGAAGAAGAGCTCACGGTAAGAACGACTTCAAAGAACATCTCCAGACTGAAGAAGAGGAGCTCACGGTAAGAACATCTCAGACTGAAGACTTGGTAAGAACATCTCCAGACTGAAGACGAAGAGCGAGTGACGTCACCGTAGCGTTCAGTCAAATGAAGCTCAGTGAGGACTTCATTATTTGTGTCCAAAACCAAAATGAAAAAAATCAGATAATTATTCTTTTTTTTCAGTTTTTGATTTTAAGTTTAAATGAAAAATGGAAAAACCGCCCGTTTCCTGTTTCCGTGACTTAAACTGCGATGCTGGACTGAACCAGGACTAAACCAGGACTGAACTGGTCTCAGTCCTGGTCCTGGTCGTGGTCTATATATATAACCATTATTAATAAAACATTTTTTTTTAAAGCAATACATTTTTAGATAAAATTTTTGTATATAATAAATAAATAAAAAAATTATAACTTTTTTTTTATATAATTTTTTTTTATAAAAAACAAAAAAAAAAAACAACACATTTTTACACCTTTTTTATAACCTTTTTTTACACAATTTTTCTTTATATAATTTTTATTTTAAAAATTTATAAAATTTTTTTACACATTCAGTCCTGATCACCCGACAGTCTTCTTGGGTGCACCTCTGGGCCTGTTCTGATACTCCTGGTTTAGTCCTGGTTTAGTCCTGGTTTACCTGGTTTAGTCCTGGTTTAGACCTGGTTTAGACCTGGTTTAGTCCTGGTTTAGTCCTGGTTTAGTCCTGGTTTAGACCTGGTTTAGACCTGGTTTAGACCTGGTTTAGTTCCTGGTTTAGTCCTGGTTTAGACCTGGTTTAGTCCTGGTTTAGTCCTGGTTTAGTCCTGGTTTAGACCTGGTTTAGACCTGGTTTAGTCCTGGTTTAGTCCTGGTTTAGTCCTGGTTTAGTCCTGGTTTAGACCTGGTTTAGACCTGGTTTAGTCCTGGTTTAGACCTGGTTTAGACCTGGTTTAGTCCTGGTTTAGTCCGTTATCCATTTTTTCCATTTTTCATTTAAACACAAAATCAAAAACTAAAAAAACGAATCTTTATCTGTTTTTTCATTTTGGTTTTGGAGACAAATAATAAAGAAAATAGTTGTTTAAAAAAAAAAAAATTCATTTGTCTTTTTTTTTTTTTTTTTTTTTTTTCATTTGTCTTTTTGTTTGTTTTTTTCCATTTTCTTTTTTTTTTTTTTTTTTTAATTTGTCTTTTTTTAAATTTTTTTTTTCATTTGTTTGTTTTTTTCCATTTGTCTTTTAGTCTCCCGTCAGCTCTTCGGACGGACAGAAGAGGAACAGCGTGCGACACAAACTCATCTCCCTCACGCTCAAGAAGAAATCCAAGATCACAGAGGAGGTTCGTCCGCTCCTGTCACTCACACGCTGCTCTGGCCTCGCTCTGGGGGTTCTACCTGCATGTCTACGGACAGAACGCACACATCAGCAAACACACACAAACATCATCAAGTATCACCGCAGATACAAACACAAACATGTAGAACACCCCCACAGCGACGCAGTCACAGATGAAGTACTCAGTTTTGTTACTTGAGTAAAAGTACAGATACAGGGGCAAAAGTTACTCGAGTAAAAGTAAAATTATCCACTTAAGTATTTAAGTATTTAAGTCTGAGTCTAGGTCTGAGTCTAAGTCTGAGTCTGAGTCTGAGTCTGAGTCTGAGTCTGAGTCTGAGTTTAAGTTTAAGTTTAAGTTTGAGTCTGAGTTTAAGTCTAAGTTTAAGTCTGAGTCTGAGTCTAAGTCTGAGTTTAAGTCTAAGTCTGAGTTTAAGTCTGAGTCTAAGTCTGAGTTTAAGTCTAAGTCTGAGTTTAAGTCTGAGTCTGAGTCTAAGTCTGAGTTTAAGTCTAAGTCTGAGTTTGAGTCTGAATCTGAGTTTGAGTTTGAGTTTGAGTTTGAGTTTAAGTTTAAGTTTAAGTTTAAGTTTGAGTCTGAGTCTGAGTCTGAGTCTGAGTCTGAGTCTGAGTCTAAGTCTGAGTCTGAGTCTGAGTCTGAGTCTAAGTTTAAGTCTGAGTTGAGTTTGAGTTTGAGTTTGAGTTTGAGTTTAAGTTTAAGTCTGAGTCTGAGTCTGAGTCTAAGTCTGAGTCTGAGTCTGAGTCTGAGTCTGAGTCTAAGTTTAAGTCTGAGTCTGAGTTTGAGTTTGAGTTTGAGTTTGAGTTTGAGTTTAAGTTTAAGTCTGAGTCTGAGTCTGAGTTTAAGTTTAAGTTTAAGTTTAAGTTTAAGTTTAGTCTGAGTCTGAGTCTGAGTCTGAGTCTGAGTCTGAGTCTAAGTCTAAGTCTGAGTCTGAGTCTAAGTCTGAGTCTGAGTCTAAGTCTGAGTTTAAGTCTGAGTCTGAGTCTGAGTCTGAGTCTGAGTGGGCCTCTGTGCGCAGGTGAGCCGGCAGCTGCGCGAGGGGGACTACGGTCTCCATGGAAACAGCATGTTGGAGGAAAGACCCACGTCCAACCTGGAAAAACTCCACTTCATCATCGGCAACGGAATCCTGCGCCCGGCACTCAGGTCAGTCCCTCCGCCCGGCGCTCAGGTCAGTCCCTCCGCCCGGCGCTCAGGTCAGTCCCTCCGCCCGGCGCTCAGGTCAGTCCCTCCGCCCGGCGCTCAGGTCAGTCCCAGCGCCCGGCGCTCAGTCAGTCCTCCGCCCGGCGCTCAGGTCAGTCCCTGCGCCCGGCGCTCAGGTCAGTCCCTCCGCCCGGCGCTCAGGTCAGTCCCTGCGCCCGGCGCTCAGGTCAGTCCCTGCGCCCGGCGCTCAGGTCAGTCCCTGCGCCCGGCGCTCAGGTCAGTCCCTCCGGCGCTCAGGTCAGTCCCTCCGCCCGGCGCTCAGGTCAGTCCCTCCGCCCGGCGCTCAGGTCAGTCCCTGCGCCCGGCGCTCAGGTCAGTCCCTGCGCCCGGCGCTCAGGTCAGTCCCTCCGCCCGGCGCTCAGGTCAGTCCCTCCGCCCAGTCGCCGGTCAGGTCAGTCCTCCGCCCGGCGCTCAGGTCAGTCCCCCCGGCGCTCAGGTCAGTCCCTCCGCCCGGCACTCAGGTCAGTCCCCTTGAGCTGGAGGAAGTTTGCTGCCATCAGGACTTAATATCTAAAATGCAGTTAAAAAGAGTCAAGTCAGTCGGACTCAGGTCATCAGGAGACACAGCGACATAGAGCTGGATATCACCAGTGTAGCTGTATTTGTGTGTGTGTTTGTGTGTGTTGTGTTGTTGTATATTTGTGTATTGTTGTGTTGTTGTGTGTTGTGTGTGTGTGTTGTGTTGTGTGTTGTGTGTTTATTGTTGTGTTGTTGTGTTGTGTTCAGGGATGAGATCTACTGTCAGATCTGTTGTGTTGTGTGTGTTGTGTGTTGTGTGTTTATTGTGTTGTGTTGTGTGTTGTGTGTTTATTGTGTTGTGTTGTGTGTTGTTGTGTGTTTATTGTTGTGTTGTTGTGTGTTGTGTTGTTGTGTTGTTTGTGTGTGTGTGTTGTGTGTTGTGTCTTTATTGTTGTGTTGTTGTTGTGTTGTGTTCAGGGATGAGATCTACTGTCAGATCTGTTGTGTTGTGTTGTGTGTTGTGTTGTTGTGTGTTTATTGTGTTGTTGTGTGTTGTTGTGTGTTGTGTGTGTGTGTTGTTGTGTGTGTGTGTTGTTGTGTGTTTATTGTATTGTGTTGTTGTGTTGTGTTCAGGGATGAGATCTACTGTCAGATCTGTTGTGTTGTTTGTTGTTGTTTGTGTGTGTGTGTTGTGTGTGTTGTGTTGTTGTGTGTTGTGTGTGTTGTTGTGTGTTTTGTATTGTGTGTTGTTGTGTGTTGTGTTGTTGTGTTGTTGTGTTGTTGTGTGTTGTGTGTTGTGTGTGTTGTGTGTTGTATTGTGTTTATTGTGTGTTGTTGTTTGTTGTTGTTGTGTTTGTGTTTCAGGGATGAGATCTACTGTCAGATCTGTTGTGTTGTGTTGTTGTTGTTGTGTGTGTGTTGTGTTGTTGTGTGTTTGTGTGTGTTGTTGTGTTGTTGTCGTGTTGTTGTGTGTTGTTGTGTTGTGTGTGTGTGTGTGTTGTGTTGTTGTGTTGTTGTGTTGTTGTGTGTGTTGTGTGTTGTGTTGTGTTATTGTGTTTGTTGTTGTGTGTTTTTGTGTGTTGTGTTGTGTTCAGGGATGAGATCTACTGTCAGATCTGTTGTGTTGTGTTGTTTGTGTTGTGTTGTGTGTTGTTGTGTTGTTGTGTGTGTGTTGTTGTGTGTTTATTGTGTTGTTGTGTGTTGTGTGTTGTTGTGTGTTGTCGTGTTGTGTGTGTGTTGTGTGTTGTGTGTTTATTGTTGTGTGTTTGTTGTGTTCAGGGATGAGATCTACTGTCAGATCTGTAAACAGTTGGGTCAGAACCCGTCGAGGAGCAGTCACGCCCGAGGATGGATCCTCCTCTCACTGTGTGTCGGCTGCTTCTCCCCCACAGACAAGTTTGTCAAAGTAACAACACACACAGACGCACAACA
>NW_026571018.1:39719334-39741834 GCF_026225935.1 Boleophthalmus pectinirostris
CAGGACTCTAAACCAGGTCTAAACCAGGTCTAAACCAGGTCTAAACCAGGTCTAAACCAGGACTAAACCAGGTCTAAACTAAACCAGGACTAAACCAGGACTAAACCAGGTCCCCCAGGACTAAACCAGGACTCTAAACCAGGTCTAAACCAGGACTAAACCAGGACTAAACCTAAACCAGGACTAAACCAGGACTAAACCAGGACTAAACCAGGACTAAACCAGGACCTAAACCAGGACTAAACCAGGACTAAACCAGGTAAACCAGGACTAAACTAAACCAGGACTTAAACCAGGACTAAACCAGGACTAAACCAGGACTAAACCAGGACTAAACCAGGACTAAACCAGGTCTAAACCAGGACTAAACCAGGACTCTAAACCAGGACTAAACCAAAGGTAAACCAGGACTCTAAACAGGACAGGTCTAAACCAGGAAAACCAGGACTAAACCAGGACTAAACCAGGTCTACTAAACCAGGACTAAACCAGGAACTAAACCAGGTAAACCAGGTCTAAACCAGGACTAAACCAGGACTAAACCAGGTCTAAACTAAACCAGGACTAAAACTAGGTCTAAACCAGGACTAAACCAGGACTCTAAACCAGGACTAAACCAGGACTAAACCAGGTTCTAAACCAGGACTAAACCAGGTCTAAACCAGGTCTAAACCAGGAAAACCCAGGACTAAACCAGGACTAAACTAAACCAGGTAAACCAGGACTAAAGGCAGGTCTAAACCAGGTCTGAAGATCAAACCAGCAACAAACCTGTTGATACTTGCAGTGACCTCACTCTGGGGGGGTTTACATGTATCTCTATGGTGGAATGTTCAGCAGTTACTGTGGACTCTGCAAATTTCTCTGATCTGGCCAAAATTTTCAAATTTTCTTCTATCAGGATTTTCATCTTGTTTTCAGATTCTTTATATCGACTTTCTCCTTCTGAATTGGTTACAGAATCTTTCAAAATCGTCACATTTATTTCAACTCGTCCGAAAATCTTTAAATTTAGGCAAAAAAATGTTTAACAGAAACTTGAATCTTTTTGGACAGACACATAATTTCTCTACGTTTGAATCATTTTCTGATAGATTAAAGTGTTTTAGATCTTATATTTCGGTCGAGCTTTTTTGCAGAACACAGATTATTTTAAAGTCGAACCGAGTTTCAGACGGAGCAGTGCCTACAGCTAGCGGTTTCTCTTCTTCTTCCCTCGTGTTCCTCCAGGCCACGAAGTCGAAGAAGCCCATCATGCTGCCGGTGACGTTCATGGACGGCACCACGAAGACGCTGCTGGCCGACTCCGCCACCACGGCCCGCGAGCTCTGCCACGCCCTGTCCGACAAGATCGACCTGAGCGACCGCTTCGGCTTCTCCCTCTACATCGCCCTCTTCGACAAGGTGAGGTACTGCGCCCCCCCCCGACGCCGAGAAACAGAGAAACAGAGAAACACGGAGACTCAGAGCCGCTCCACACACCACGACACCAACATCAACACGAACCCTGAAACTGAACCTGAAACTGAACCTGAAACTGAACCCAAACCCAAACCCGGACTGTCAGGCAATAACTGACTATGAAACTAATCATGTCTTGCCTAAAGCCAAACTACTGGGACTACATCTGATCTCAACCAGGTCTAAACCAGGTTTTAACTAGGTCTTAACCAGGACTAAACCAGATCTTAAACCAGGATCTAAACCAGGTCTAAACTAGGACTAAACCAGATCTAAACCAGATCTAAACTAGGTCTAAACCAGTCATAACTAAACGGGGTCTAAACCAGGTCTAAACACGGTCTAAACCAGGGTTAAGTCTAAACCAGGTCTAAACCTGGTCTAAACAAGGTCTAAACCAGGTCTAAACCAGGTCTAAACCAGGTCTAAACCAGGTCTAAACCAGGTCTAAACCAAGGTCTAAATCAGGTCTAAACCAGGTCTAAACCAAAAGGTCTAAACCAGATCTAAACTAGGTCTAAACCAGGTCTAAACCAGGTCTAAAGCAGGTCTAAAGCAGGTCTGAAGATCAAACCAGATCTAAACCAGGTCTAAATTCCAAATCAGGTCTAAACCAAGTCTGAATTAGGTCTGAACCAGGTGTAAACCAGGTGTAAACCAGGTCTAAAGTCCAAACCAGGTCTAAAGCAGGTTTAAAGCAGTTCTAAGTTGTGTAGATGTTTAGAAGTTTAATTTCAGACTTAAATGTGTCAGGGGAGTGTTTCACAGCAAACATCAGCTCTTGTGTTGTGGCTCTTTATGGTGAAACTGTGTTGAGTAAAACCTCAGACACAGCAGTTCCTACAGTTACCCTCACACCCCGGGGCCTGTGGGACTGCGGGACCGTTGGTGTCGTGATCTTCAGGTGTCGCTCCCTCGTCCGTCCCGCAGGTGTCGTCTCTGGGCAGCGGCAGCGATCACGTGATGGACGCCGTGTCTCAGTGCGAGCAGTACGCCAAAGAGCAGGGCGCGCAGGAGAGGAACGCCCCCTGGAGGCTCTTCTTCAGGAAGGAGATCTTCACGCCCTGGCACTGCCCCGCCGACGACCAGGTGGCCACCAACCTCATCTACCAGCAGGTGGTGCGAGGAGTCAAGTTTGGAGAGTACCGCTGTGAGAGGGTGAGCGCCGCACGTCTGTAACCGTCGCTCGCACGTTCACTCGCACGGTCACAGGCCTAACCCTGACCCTGACCCTGACCCTGACCCTAACCCTAACCCTAACCCTGACCCTGACCCTGACCCTGACCCTGACCCTAACCCTGACCCTAACCCTAACCCTGACCCTGACCCTAACCCTGACCCTAACCCTGACCCTAACCCTAACCCTGACCCTAACCCTGACCCTAACCCTGACCCTAACCCTAACCCTGACCCTAACCCTGACCCTGACCCTAACCCTGACCCTGACCCTGACCCTAACCCTGACCCTAACCCTGACCCTGACCCTAACCCTGACCCTAACCCTGACCCTAACCCTGACCCTGAACCCTAACCCTGACCCTACCCTGACCCTGACCCTGACCCTGACCCTGACCCTAACCCTAACCCTGACCCTAACCCTGACCCTGACCCTGACCCTAACCCTGACCCTAACCCTGACCCTGACCCTGACCCTAACCCTGACCCTAACCCTGACCCTAACCCTGACCCTGACCCTGACCCTAACCCTGACCCTAACCCTAACGCTCACACAAACAAGAGGAAAGGTTTGGCCAAAATGTAAAATCTAAACACTTAAATTTATCAGAAAATGATTTAAAAGTAGAAAAATGATGTGTCCATGCAGCAAGATCATTTTACTGGACAAGTTCTCTTCAAATAAACCACCTCTAGACTCTAGACATTGTACTGTGTACTAGGCTTTACTGGAAATAATTAACAAACAGAAAATGTCACAAAACTGAACACTTTTGTCAGAAGAAAGAAAAGAATGAGGAGCAACTGTAATTAAATCCTCACAAATGTGTATTTTCCTGATGCAGTAACAATAGCAGGTCTAGTATTAGTAGCAGTGGGTAGAAAAAAATGAAAAAGATTGACCGAATTTTAAAGCAATTTAACACTTTTATTTTTAAATTGTAGTCTAGAGGAACAGGAGTACAATACATACATCCTGAATTTGGGACTTCCAGTCATCGCGCAATTCACACTGGGAAGGATCGTCTGAAAAAGTGAGCATCAAACCTCCATGTTTGTTTTCCCAGTGGGACGTGTCTGTTGTCAAAGTCGATCTTTTCAAGTCTTTTGAACCATTTCACTTTTGTTTCTGGTTCTGATATTGTCATATTTTAGTTTTGGGATTCGGACGTCGTCATTGTTTGGTTGTTGGATCCAAACAGCAGAAAACGACTCGAGAAACGGACTTTGGAAGTTTGTGAAGTCCATAAATGCAAAAGTGAATCAGATGTGTGTGACTCAAACCTCCGTTCAAACTGTTTCTCTTCCCAACAGAATTGAAAAATAGTTTTCCACTGTTTGGATCCAACAACCACAACAATTACGACGTCTGAATCCCAAAACTAAAATATGACAATATCAGAAGCAGAAACAAAAGTGAAATGGTTCAAAAGACTTGAAAAGATCGATGCATCCCACTGGGAAAACAAACATGGAGGTTTGATGCTCACTTTTTTGGAAAATCCTTCCCAGTGTGAACTGCACGATGACCAGAAGTCACAAATTCAGGATGTATGTTTTCCGACAGAAAAAGTACTCCAGTTACTTTTAGCTGAATAACTCTGAGGAAATTGTACTTCAGAGTCATGTTCTAGCAGCAAACTTTTACTCCTGTTTGAGTCATTTTATTCGTTCCGGTGATCGTCCCGGTCGATCTGATCGTCCCGGCGATCGTCCCGGCGATCGTCCCGGCGATCGTCCCGGCGATCGTCCCGGCGATCGTCCCGGCGATCGTCCCGGCGATCGTCCCGGCGATCGTCCCGGTGACGCCCCGTGCCCGTTCTCGTGGCAGGAGGAGGAGCTGGCGGAGTTGGCGTCGCAGCAGTACTTCGTGGACTACGGCCCGGAGCTGCTCCAGGACCGGCTGCTCACGCTCATCCCGTCCTACATCCCGGACAGAGACATGTCCTCCAGCAAGAGCCCCGACCGCTGGCTCCAGCTGGTCACCGCCGCCCACAAGAAGGTACTCTGCATGTGTGTGCGCGGCAGGATGTGCAGCGGTTACCATGGTGATGCCAAGCACGAAGTTCAGTCAGGTCTTTCTGGTCAGATTGTGTTAAAATAAAACTCAGATTAAAGTCTCTCCCACTGGGCCTGGTTTAGACTCGGTTTAGTCCAAGTTTTAGTTCTGGTTTAGTCCTGGTTTAATCTTGGTTTTAGTTCTGGTTTAGTCCTGGTTTAGTCCTGGTTTTAGTCCTGGTTAAGACCTGGTTTAGTCTTGGTTTAGTTCAAGTTTTAGTTCTGGTTTAGTCCTGGTTATAGTCATAATTTTAGTCCTGGTTTAATCTTGGTTTTAGTTCTGGTTTAGTCCTGGTTTAATCTTGGTTTTAGTTCTGGTTTAGTCCTGGTTTAATCTTGGTTTGAGTTCTGGTTTAGTCCTGGTTTAGTCCTGGTTTAGTCCTGGTTTTAGTCCTGGTTTTAGTCCTGGTTTTAGTCCTGGTTTTAGTCCTGGTTTTAGTCCTGGTTTAGTCCTGGTTTTAGTCCTGGTTTTAGTCCTGGTTTTAGTCCTGGTTTAGTCCTGGTTTAAAGACAGACAGAGCAGAGCCTAAAGTTGCTTTGATGACTTGATGTTGATGACCTGAGCTGCACAGTGTGATGACCTGAGCTGCACAGTGTGATGACCTGAGTCCGTGCGCCCCCTTGTGTCCGTGTGCAGGCGGTGCAGAGTCGGCGCAGGAGCAGCGCTCAGAGGGTGAAGGAGGACGTGGTCGACTTCGCTCGGATCAAATGGCCTTTGCTCTTCTCACGATTCTACGAGGCCTTCAAGTTCTCAGGTCAGGAACTCGCTTCAGACTCTGTGTCTGGCTCAAGGGCACAACAACAACAGCTGCATGAGGCGGTTCAAACTGGGATAAAACTGATCACTTTAGTTTGTTGTCTCCTTATGTTTTTAAATGTGTCTCCTCTGCTCCAGATCTCGACACTGTAAAAGTTAAAAGTTTTACATTTTTTTTCCAAATATTTGAGCTAAATGTGTCTTTGTTGGAAAAATTATATCAGTTATTTCACTTTTTTCTTTGCAACATAATTTAACATTTGATATATTTGTATGTAAACTTTGTTTGTAAGTAAATTTTAAGACCGTGGTGATGTTTTGAAGTAAACACTTTGTGCTCTGCAGGACCCAGTCTGCCCAAAAACGACGTGATCGTGGCGGTGAACTGGACCGGCGTGTACTTCGTGGACGAGCAGGAGCAGGTGCTTCTGGAACTCTCCTTCCCTGAGATCACCGCAGTGTCCAGCAGCAGGTGAGGCACACCTGAGCGCACCTGAGCGCACCTGAGCACACCTGAGCACACCTGAGCACACACTGAGCACACCTGACTACACCTGAGCACACCTGAGCACACCTGAGCACACACCTGAGCACACCTGAGCCACTGACACACTGAGCACACCTGACACCTGAGCACACCTGAGCACACCTGAGCACACCTGAGCACACCTGAGCACACCTGAGCACACCTGACACACCTGAGCACACCTGAGCACACCTGAGCACACCTGAGCACACCTGAGCACACCTGAGCACACCTGAGCACACCTGAGCACACCTGAGCACACCTGAGCACACCTGAGCACACCTGAGCACACCTGAGTCACACCTGAGTCACACCTGAGCACACCTGAGCACACCTGAGCACACCTGAGCACACCTGAGTCACACCTGAGTGAGCACACCTGAGCACACCTGAGCACACCTGAGCACACCTGAGTCAACACCTGAGCACACCTGAGTCACACCTGAGCACACCTGAGTACACCTGAGCACACCTGAGTCACACCTGAGCACACCTGAGTCACACCTTGAGCAGCACTTCTTTAGTTCATCTAACCGTGGTTCATTCATGTGGTTGTATTAAATACATTTATTTAAACTCTGCACAGTTTCATGTGGAAAAAGCCACACATCCAAACAATCCATCGTAAAACAGAAATGGGCTCAGACATCGTCTCTGTCACTTTTACATCCATCCTCAGCGCTAAAGCCAAACACAGGAAGCACTGGTGAGACGACAGGAAGTTGCAGCAGCCGATTTAGAGCCGACGAAGGAACGTGTACGAGCAAATAGTTGTAGCTCCGCTGTTTTCGTTTGTCTCTGGTTTGTTTAAACTGTTTTCCTCAATAACGTCACATGATCGACGTCATGAACCCAGAGAATCAGAAGGAGCGAGTCACAGTGTCGTGTCCAATCAGGACGAGACTCGAGCTCCTACATCAGAGTATCAGAGTTTTCAGGAGTCCCACAGTCCCCATCACATCTGGACCAACATGAACTCGTGAAGCTGGAGGCACCAGATCGTTCAGACTCTGGAGACGTTTAACATCACATTAATGTGAACGAACCACTCAGCTACACACTAGTGTGAACGGGGCCTCAGCATCAGTTCCAGTCAGAAATATTCGGGCCTTTCTGAATCCCGACAGGATGGTTTTGGTGTCACTGAAGGACCTTGAGTTAGACCTGGTTTAGATCTGGATTAGATCTTGGTTAGACCTAGTTTAGATCTGGCTTTGACTTGGTTTAATCCAGGTCCTGATTCTGATTATGGTTAGACCTGGTTTAGACCTCAGTTAGACCTAGACTTGGTTTAGGACAGCTTCCAGTTTAGACCTGGGTTAGACCTAGTTTAGACCTGGTTTAGACCTCTGGTTAGACCTGGTTTAGACTTGGTTTAGACCTGGTTTAGATCTTGGTTTAGACCTGGTTTAGACGGGGACTAGACCTGGTTATATTTACTGAATTATTGGGTCTTTCTGAATCCCAACAGGATGGTTTCAGTGTCACTGAAGGACCTTGGATTAGACCTGGTTTAGACCTCGGGTTAGACCTGGTTTAGACCTGGTCATATTTACCAAATTCTTGGGGTCTTTCTGAATCCCGACAGGATGGTTTCGGTGTCACTGAAGTCCAGACTTTGTCCGTCCATTGACTTCAGGAAAGTTTCATGGTTCCTCCTCCCGGTGTCACAAGTTTCTCTCTCACTCCAAACTTTCTTTCTGCTGCTCCGTTTCCGTTTTCAGCTGCAGATTTCACGACTGGCAGCTTGTAAATCTGCAGAATCTGATTTTGTTTTTGGGGCGTTTGTGTTCAGTCTTCTCAGTCTTTGTCTTTATAAGTTTGTTTACATGATACAGACGGGACAGAGGCTCTTTCTGCAGGAGACATGCGCAGTAGAGTGAAGTGACATTGGTGCAGGAGGAACAGGAGCAGCAGATCCTCACACACAAGACTAGAATCTCTCCACACTTCACCAAAAACATTTAATATAGAATCACACCGAGAATAAGTCACAGAAACACTCGAGCCTTTAGTCGATGTGTCTCCTCCGCTGTTGTGATGACCTGTGTTTACTCCCGCGCTCCCCCTTGTGCAGAGGAGGAAAACTGCAGGGCCAGAGCTTCACCCTGGCGACCATCAAAGGCGACGAGTACACGTTCACCTCCAACAACGCCGAGGACATCCGCGAGCTCGTCGTCTGCTTCCTGGACGGGCTGAGGAGGAGGTCCAAGTACGTGGTGGCGCTGACGGACTGCGCCAACCCCGGTGAGACGGAAAACACACACACCGACACTTCAGACTTACAGTCGTACTCGCGCTGGGGGGTTCTACATGTACCTCTGTGTGGAATGTTCAGATCACCTGTTGGAGTTTCAGCTAAATCAGACGTTTCTGGTCAGATTGTGTTAAACTAAGTCTACGTTCAGACTGCAGGGCTTAATGATCAATTACGATTTTTTTATGAAATCTGATTTTTTTGCGAGGCCGTTCACATTTCCAGTTAAATGTGACTTGTTTCTGATCTCCAGTGTGAACTTTAAACACTCCAAAAGTGTCACACATGAACATTTTAAAGTTTCTGTCGTACCAGAGCCAGAACATGTCCAGCTTATGGGTCATTCCACCCTAAATCTCTGAATGTCCCAGTCGACCAGCTCAGATTTGACTCAAAAAATTCAAGGAGGTTCACAAGTCCCAAAGTTTAGCTCCCAACACCTTTGTACAGTTCAGGAGTTTTACACTAAACCATCTGTTGGTTTCCTCAAAGAGCTGAGATCATTTACAATAGTTGAGTAATTAAATCAAGTATTTAGTTGAGTTGAAGCTGTGTGTTTTCGTAGCTTCTGTGTATTTTCGTAGCTTCTGAAAGTGTCTTCATGGTTCATGAATGTTCTGCATGTTTACAGACACCACATTTTCAAAAATGTATTTTACAAACATAAGTCAGAACCATCACAAATGTTGGACATGTTAAAAACAGACGTCGAGTCTTTCTAAAACAGTCCATTTGTTGGTGGGTGCAGTCATTTATTTGATAAAGCCAGATTCATCAGTCGGTTTCACTTGGTGGAAACCGTGTGACCTGCAGCGTTAGGATTCGTTCGCACGACAGGAGACGGGGACTTTTTTTATTGAACCAGTCGCTGCTGTTTGATCGTGACGTTTGTAAAGCTCCAAATCCTGTAGGAAGAAGAACAATAACGTCTTTCCCCGAGATCAAATTCACCAAACATTCTCTTTGTTCCAACTTTAAATCCTCGATCTCGAGAATCGTTGCCAACACAGAATGTCTGTCTCTTCTCTGATTGGCTGGTGCCCGAACTCGCACTTCCAGGGTTTTTGCGAACCGTCGAGTGTTTTCTGATTCCTGATCTAGAGCTGGAGAGACATGAAACTGAGCGGAGGCACTAGGGGGCGCCAGCCTGGCTAAGTAAAGACAGCACCAAATTTTTTTTTTTTTTTTTTGAACACTTAATATCTTGTAGATCGTTCATCACAGAGGCTCAGTTTTGAAATACAAAGTCCACAGTTGCATGTGTGGGAAGGTTTATGTTCAATATCAAACCTCAGATTTGAAGAGGAGAATTTTCAAGCAAATTCAAGTCCTCAGAAATCTGAGATAAACCAAAAGCTCATGAGTAAAAGTCCAGATTCTACAAGAACATCTGTCAAAATGTAAACCTTGAAAATTTGAAGGACCTTATATATTTTTTTAGATGAAGCGATCTGAAAGTGCCTCCTTGGAGAAAACTGCTCAAAACAGCTCAGGGGGAAGTCGACAAAATATTTATAATGACAAAACTGTATTGGAAATTGTGTGAACCTCCTAGAATTTTTCCAGTCAAATCTGAGATGGTCGAGTTTCTGAGTTTCCGTCTGACGAGGAGAACGTTTGTGAACATTTGTGACACGTGGAGGTGGACGAATGTGACCTGGACGTTCAGACTAAAGTTTCACGTCCAAAGATCAGATATGTTTGGGTTTTAGAAGCACATATCCAAGTGAAAAAATCACTGTCACAAAATAGAGCTTTGCACGGGATAGAATTTTGAGTCCGGCTCCCGCAAAGAATTGTAATTTTCAGTCCCGCTCCCGCGCGCATCTGCTATATTTTGTCTCACGCCGGCCCACAAGTCCCGCAGGATGGGAACCTTTGCTTTCTTAAACTCTATCAAACACAGGAAGAAATTGGACTGCGTATGAGAGGAGGCGCGGTGGGCGGTGGGCGGCACGGTTAAGTCCTGGCAAAATTTTGTTTTAGTCCTGGTTTTAGAGCTGTTTTTAGACCTGGTTTAGTCCTGGTTGAGTTCTGGTTTTGTTGCGCAGGCAGCACGACGTACGGAAGGAAGGACTGTCCACGCGGCGTACGGGACGTGTATGGGAGGGGGGACGGTCTGCTGCTTAAAATGTTTTTATTAATGCCAAATAAAATTTCCAGCACAAATTATGCTTGATATTCTCTCATTCATCTTTTTTATATTTTACTTTACACTCATATTTAGTTTGCGGGACTGCAGTTTATCAGTACCTCCTGCCCGCCCGCGCCCGCCCGCCGCCCGCCCGCGCCCGCCCGCCCGCCCGTGCCCAAAAAAAAAAAGGTTTTGAAACGTTGTCCGTGAAAAAGCTCGAGTTGAGGTGTTTCAGTGTCTCTGTGAGAGAAGTAGGAGTAAAGGTTCGTTCACACCAAAGCGTCAACTCGTCCAGTTTCTGTGTAAAGTCGATGTGGACGCGCGACTAGAGCCTCCTGCGTTTTTGCGGCGCGTCTTCGCCGTCAGCGCAGCATGAATCTGGCGTTGACGTGGCGAGTCTTGAGCATTTTGCCGTTGATGCTCTAGACGCGCGTCCAGGGCGTCAGCATCAAGAAGTTGAAAATGCTGAACTTTTCACATCAGATGCGCCGCGTCGACCAATCAGGGACGAGTATCCAGAGACACAGCGACGTTATTATCAGGAAGAAAAACCCCAGAACCACAAACATGAACGGAACATAAATATATACACCACAAACACCGAGACGATCACCAGGACCAGACCAGGACCAGACCAGGACCAGACCAGGACTAAACCAGGACTAAACCAGGACTAGACCAGGACTGATCCAGTGTCATTAGTGGAGTATAAATATAAACTGGCTCCAGTCGTCGAGTCGATTTCCTCCGCTGATGTTTTATGTGATAAAAACACTAAAGTCTCTCAGTCTGGTCTGACATTGTTTTGGGAAAAGTCCAGGACCGGGCTCTTGTTTCCAGGGCAACGGACGCACGTCAAGTATTTTTGTCCCGTTCGTCCACGACGTCAAAGACACGAGCGTCGGGGGCGTCTGAACTCAAATGCAAAGGCTCCAAACAGAAACGTCAAGGTGTTTTTTGACGCTTTGGTGTGAACGACCTTTAAGAGCGCCCCCTGTGTGCAGCAGACGCCGCGTTCCTGTCCTTCCAGAAGGGCGACCTGATCATCCTGGACGAGCAGGAGGGGGAACAGGCCCTGACCTCCGGCTGGGCCCACGGACAAAACGAACGCAGCCGCCTCAGAGGAGACTTCCCCGTGGACTGCGTCTACCTGCTCCCGACCGTCACCCGGCCGCCGTACGACATCGTGGTCAGGACGCTCACATTTTTATTTCATTTGACCCAAAAACACCCTCCTCAAAGCGTCCGTGTCTGGAGCTGTGTTTTGTTTCATTCACACGTTTAAACAAACCTTTTAAACTCCACACAGTTTCTCTAGATTCCTGGAGTTTCCAAGTTCTACTGAAGTAAAGATACAAGGAGCTGTTCACTTAAATCTACCACTATATGACATCACCAGTGTCGGGAGTAACAGATTACATGTACCAGAGTAATCAAGTAAAATGATGAGGAACTGTACAGTTACTGTTTCAGTGACTAAAGTTACTTTGTTGAAATAAATGGATTACAGGATTTCAATTTTGGGCTAGCAGACTAAAACAAATCCAGGTCTAAACCAGGATCAAATTCAGGACTAAAACCAGGTCTAAAACCAGGACATTTAGTCCTGTTAAATCCTGGTTTAGTCCTGGTTTTAGTACTGTTTGAGTCCTGGTTTAGACCTGGTTTTAGTCCTGGTTTAGTCTGTTTTAGTCCTGTTTAGTCCTGGTTTAGTCCTGTTTTAGTCCTTTTAGTCCTGGTTTTAGTCCTGGTTTAGTCCTGGTTTTAGTTCTGGTTTAGTCCTGGTTTAGTTCTGGTTTAGTCTGGTTTAGTCCTGGTTTTAGTCTGGTTTAGTCTGGTTTAGTTTTAGTCCTGGTTTAGTCCTGTTTTAGTCTGGTTTAGTCCTGGTTTAGTCCTGGTTTTAGTCCCTGGTTTAGTCCTGTTTAGTAGTCCTGTTTGTTTAGTCCTGGTTTTAGTCTGGTCCTGGTTTAGTCCTGGTTTTAGTCCTGTTTAGTCCTGGTTTAGTTCCTGGTTTAGTTTTAGTCCTGGTTTAGTCCTGGTTTAGTCCTGGTGTCCTGGTTCCCTGGTTTAAGACCTGGTTTTAAGTCCTGGTTTAGTCCCTCTGTGTAATCCATTTATTTCAACAAAGTAACTGTAATCCAAGTACCACTCACTGAAACAGTAACTGTAACTGAATACAGTTACTCATCATTTGTACTCTGATTACTCTGGTACATGTAATCTGTTACTCCCAACACTGTCTGAACATAAAGAAATACATTTAATATTCTGCAGAATTGACTTCAGCATTTTGTCCTCCAGTCTTTTCTGTTTCTCATGTGACCTGCTGTTCTGTTCTGTAGAAAAGTGAGTCGTCGTCTCCACAGAGTTCAGCCCAGACGAAGCTCCCGTTGCCATGGTTACAGGAGCCTCTCATATATATACACTTTATGATGTAGACCAGAGGTGTCAAACTCATTTTGTCCGGGGGCTGGATCAGAAAACTCATGTCATATAAACCCCAAAAATAACAAGAAGTTCAAATATTTGTGCAGAGAAACACAAATCTATTACACAAATCGGGAACACTTTATAACTACACCTTACTTAGCCTTAATAAAGCATGAACAAAGACTTAATTAATAATGATTCATGCTTAGTAAATGTTTAATAAAGCATAATTTGTTTTCACTTTAGAAAATCTCTCAAAAAGACTTAACCAACAGATAACAGCTGCCTGAATGATCATTGCATTACATTATTAGTAAATCATTATCTCATAGTTTATTAATGATTAATAAATGCTCAAATGGTTAGTTCATGAGTAATTAAGTATGAAATAATTATGAGTAACTATTTACAGCACAGGCAAATTAAGTGCAAGTGTGAATTCAGGTAGTAATTAAGTAGTTACTAAGCATGAATCATTATTAATTAAGCCTTTGTTCATTATTAATTAAGTCTTTGTTCATGCTTTATTAAGGCTAAATAAAGTGTAGTTATTATAAAGTGTTACCCAGAAATCTTTTTGAATTGATGAACTCTTTCTTTTACAAAATATTATAATATTATGAACAACCTGAAACTTTAAGAAAAATACAATTTCAACACAAAGTTTGAACATGAACTTGTCTGTAAACAGAATAAGTCCATTTTTGTTGTAAAATCCTGCACTCGGCTCCACTTTTCTCATGTTGGACATTTTTCTGATGAGGGTGTCACGGTCAACAGTCAAAACCATCGTCCTTTAAGAGCGTTTGGAAAGAGACAAGTCTTCATTTGTGCTGCTCTGGTGGGAGGGGCCACGTACAGAGACGCTGGAGACGCTGCTGTGATAAACACCACACAAAATTAACAACATTTTAATAGAAAATATCATTAAAATATTTGAGTAGAAAATCAGCCGAGGGCCAGATTAAAGGTCTTGGAGGGCCAGATCCAGCCCATGGGCCGGATGTTTGACACCTGTGATGTAGACGGAATAATACAAAAGTTTTACTCAAACACGTGAGAACGAAACAAACACAGCTCCAGTTTTTGAAAAGGTCACAAGAGTCACTTTTGTGTAACGTCCAGCTGAACCTTTAAACTCCGTAAAGGTAAAAAGCAGCTGTTGAAAACGACCACTACATGACATCACGAGGTGGAACACAGACAGATGTGTGTGTGTTTTGTCGTGGTGGATCTTCTGTGGCCTCACGTTGGGTTTGTCTCCAGGCGCTGGTGTCCATGAGTCCAGACCAGAGGAGAGAGTCCATCACTCTGTCCCAGCTGGACACGTCCCAGCTCCAGGACAGAGCCAAAGTTTACACCCTGGAGGAGTTTTCCTACGACTACTTCAGGTGCTCAGTCCACACTCTGCATCATACAGGGATCTCCTCTGAGCGCTCAGCACACTCTCCACACTCTGCATCATACAGGGATCTCATCATACAGGGATCTCAACTGACCGCTCAGCACACTCTCCACACTCTGCATCATACAGGGATCTCATCTGAGCGCTCAGCACACTCTCCACACTCTGCATCATACAGGGATCTCAACTGAGCGCTCAGCACACTCTCCACACTCTGCATCATACAGGGATCTCAACTGACCGCTCAGCACACTCTCCACACTCTGCATCATACAGGGATCTCAACTGACTCAGCAGCACTCTCCAGCACACTCTGCACACACTCTCCACACTCTGCATCATACAGGGATCTCAACTGACTGCTCAGCACACTCTCCACACTCTGCATCATACAGGGATCTCAACTGAGCGCCCAGCACACTCTCCACACTCTGCATCATACAGGGATCTCAACTGAGCGCTCAGCACACTCTCCACACTCTGCATCATACAGGGATCTCAACTGACCGCTCAGCGCACTCTCCACACTTTGCATCATACAGGGATCTCCTCTGAGCGCTCAGTGGTTGGGGGGGAGGTGTTTAGACCTGGTGTAGTCCTGGTTTCGACCTGGTTTAGACCTGGTTTAGTCCTGGTTTAGACCTGGTTTAGTCCTGGTTTATTCCTGGTTAGACCTGGTTTAGACCTGGTTTAGTCCTGGTTTAGTCCTGGTTTAGTCCTAGTTTAGACCTGGTTTAGTCCTGGTTTATTCCTGGTTAGACCTGGTTTAGACCTGGTTTAGTCCTGGTTTAGTCCTGGTTTAGTCCTGGTTTAGTCCTGGTTTCGACCTGGTTTAGACCTGGTTTAATCCTGGTTTAGACCTGGTTTAGTCCTGGTTTAGACCTGGTTTAGACCTGGTGTGACATGAAACAGCTCGACTTTACATTTATTCAAAATTAAAAATCCCTCAAAAATCCCATAAAAACAGACATTGTGACTGTGAGCAGGGTCGCCTCTCCACAGATCTGACCTGGAACTGCGTCTGGTCTGGTTTCTGTGAAGATAAAAAGGTTTAAAGCCGTATTGTGGAACATTCCAGTTAAAACAATAACAAATCCATGGAGAAAAGCGTTAGAAGGAGCCTCCACCAGAAAAGTTTCTTCTTATTTGGGTTGTGTTTGTTGTGACTCAGTGTCGTGTGTCGTGTGTCGTGTGTGTGTTTCAGGCCTCCCCCGAAGAACACGCTGAGCCGGATCATGTCCAAGTCTCGGACCAAAGAGCGTCTGTGGAGCTGCAGCCGTGAGCCGCTCCACCAGCCGCTCCTCAAGAAGGTCCTGAACCACGAGGAGCTCTGCCAGGAGGCGTGTCAGGCCTTCCTCTATATCCTTTAGTTCAGTGGTGCTCAATACATCAATCGCGATCTGCCAGTCGATGTCCAAGGTCGTGTGGGTAGATCGTCGTGTCTTGTCTCGGACTCGTGTTTGGACTCGGTCTTGTCTCTCACTCGAGGTCTGACACTCAACAAGTGTGATCATATTTCATTACGGCCGCTGCTGTTGGTAATAAACTTGTAGCGGGTGCAGGAGCGTGTGGGGCGTCTCAGTGCAGCCTGTGCGCTCATTTGAAACCCGCGGAGACTCTACGGTGCATCACAAACACGCACGCTCCCTATGCACGGCTCGTCTGCGACAGCGTGTGCCCTCGTGTACCAGCGTGCATCACAGGGCAGGTTCAACTTCCTAAACATCCTACCTGTCCATCTGCCTCACGTCAGCACGCCGCCCCTCGCCTTTTCACGCTCTCGCTCCTTCCTGCGCACAGCCAACACAAGCCCCTCCCACAGTGCGGCTGATTAGAAGAGCAAGACCAAACGTGAAGCAAAAACCAGTCTAAATTTGTGTTCCAGTGTTGGCACAAAGCAGGTCTACAGCATAGAGCGGATCTACAGAACAGACCTACTGCCACATTTGGCTGAAGTTTGTCTAACAAAAGTGACAAATGCATCTGTGTTTGTCACGATGTGCGTTTGGTTTGGTAAACGTGCAGAGGCTGGTAAATATCACTGCAAAACCACAAAAGAATGAAACTCCAGTTTGGAACTTTAAAAAACAAGTTTAACTAGAAAAGCAGTCAGAGAGCGCAGACCTCCGCCAAGGACTACCCCCATTTTTTATATAAATAGTGATAAAATCAGTGTTGTGGATCAGATCCGGATCAGCCTTTGGAACATGAAAGAGGATCCCATTGTCCATCCCTGAGTCAAATTTCATGGGGTTTAGTCAATAATTAACCGAGATATTGAGAAAAAACTATTTTGGCCCCATTTACCACAATGTTAACTAAAATTTCAAAGTGATCCAGAATCCAGGATTTCTTCCGGATCAGCCCCAAAATGAAATCAGTTCTTCCTTTTCACATTTCCAACAAATCCTGAAAATTTCATCAAAATCGGTCCATAACCCTTTGAGTTATGTTGCTAACAAACAAACAAACAAAAAAAATGCCGGCAAAAACATAACCTCCTTGGAGGAGGTAAAAATCTTCCGTCACTTTTTTCACAGTTTTGTGTAAAGTGCCAGAGGAAGTTCTCTTAAAGAAGAGGTTCTCAAACTGTGGGGGAGGGTCCAAAAAAGGGCCACAGAGTGTTTCAGTGCAGTTTGTTTGACTTTGTATCAGGTCGATCATTTTGACTTGGTCATTTTGTAAGAAGCTCACATGATGAAAAAGTGTGAACACCTCTGATATAGACACACAACACACACACCTGACCCTGGAGTGTTCTTTAACTCCTCCAACAGTCATCAAACGCGCGTCTGACAACACGCGTGAACGTCAACACAACGACGCACAACAACCAACAACAAGCACTGACGCACAACAACCACAACACACAGACGCACAACAACCACAACAAGTAACACAACACACACTGACGCACAACAACCACAACAAGTAACACAACACAACACACACTGACGCACAACAACCACAACAAGTAACACAACACAACACACACTGACGCACAACAACCACAACAAGTAACACAACACACACTGACGCACAACAACCACAACAAGTAACACAACACAACACACACTGACGCACAACAACCACAACAAGTAACACAACACAACACACACTGACGCACAACAACCACAACAAGTAACACAACACAACACACACTGACGCACAACAACCACAACACAACACACACACGACTAACACAACACAACACACACACACACAGCACAACTGACGCACAACAACACACAAGTAACACAACACACACACAGTAACACAACACAACACACACACACTGACGCACAACAACCACAACAAGTAACACAACACAACACACACACACAAACACACAACAAGTAACACACAACAACCACAACACACAGTAACACACACGATCACTCTTTATCACACAATAAAGAGTATATATATATATATATATATATATATACACACACATACATACAGGCCAATAATTTTGTCAGTTCTTGTTGAAATAAGTTTAAATTTTCACAGAATGTTTAGAAACAGATGAAGATTTGATATGTAATGTTTTATTTTTGTTGTGTTTTTGGGACCCTGGGACATTTATGTGTCTGTAAATTGGATTAAATGGACAGAATATAGAGATTCTAAGTTTTATAACAAGGTATAACTTGCCCATGACTATTGGCCCATGTCTCCAAGTGCACATATCGGCCGATAATATTGTTGGCCCCACTGATATATCTGATGTCATAGTTAGATGCAAGTTAGTGCAAAAAGTTGGACTTCAGAATTATAAATTTACAATAGTAATATACATGTAATTAACAAACATTAAAAAAAAAAAGTAAAGTAAAAAGTATTTCCCTCTTTTCCCTATATTTATTTATTTATTTATTCTTATTTTTATTATTAAGTCTTTTATTATTATTATTATTTATTTACTTATTTTTACAATTTAGACTGTATATTACAGTGAGCTTTTGGGTAAAGTTAGATGCAAGTTCGTGCAAAAAGTTAGAATTATGCATTTACAATAATAGTGATATACATGTAATTAACTAATTATTCAATTTACTTAATAATAATACATCAGACTTATATAGTGCTTTTTTGGACACTTAAAGACACAGACAAATAAGAAGTTTTTATTCTTATTTTTATTATTTTGTATTTTATTGATATAGTGGAGGAGGGTAATGGGAACGGGGGGGTTTAAGGAATTTTAAAAAATTGTCACAGTATATTACTACTAACTGTTTTTCTCTGTGACATCTGCTTTAATTGCACACAAAAAATATATATTATTCATCAACACTATGGTATAATTTCGAAATTCTTTGGCGAGCTACTTATAAAAAGTTGGCGAGCTACTTGGGAAAAGTTGGCGAGCTACAGGTTGGAGACTCCTGCCTTAGTTGTTGTGAAAAAGGTCGATGATGATGACGATGATGCCGGTGACGGACAGGTGACGATCCTGTCGCTGTGTGCAGGTTCAGTGAGGAGAAGGGCTGGGAGCTGCTGTGGCTCTGCACCGGGCTGTTCCCTCCCAGCACCACCCTCCTCCCCCATGTCCAGAGGTTCCTCCAGGCCAAGAAGCACTGCCCCCTGGCCCCCGACTGCATGCAGCGGCTCCAGAAGGCTCTGCGGTACAAATACACACACCACACACAAATACACACACCACACACAAATACACAACACCAGCACAGTCACTGTACACACAACACACTCACTGTACACACAACACACTCACTGTACACACAACACACTCACTGTACACACAACACACTACACACTCACTGTACACACAACACACTCACTGTACACACAACACACAACACACTCACTATACACACAACACACAACACACTCACTATACACACAACACACACACTGTACACACTACACACTGTGGAAGGAGGAAAACAGAGCTGCTGCTCGTGAGCTCGACGTCAGGGAGTCGATGGTGAGATTTTGGCGGCAGCAGCGACGAACTGACTCAACGCAAAAAGACGACAAAAACTTTCAGAGGCGATAAAAGCAAACGACCTGAACTTGAAAACGTTCTTGAAGACGTGGACACCTGCGACTTATAGACAAGTGCGACCTATATATGTACAATTTTTTTATTTTTTATTTTTGGTTGATGTGACTTCAGGTGCACTCAATAGTCTGGAAATTACAGTATATATATTTTTTAATTATTTGTCAAATTTAAGGGATTGGATACCCAGCACATCCACAATAAGACAGACTTAACTAAACACGCATACAAAAAAAAAATAATAATAAAATAAATAAAAATAAATAAATAAAATAAACAAATAAGTAAATAATAATAATAATAATAATAATAATAATGATGATGATAATGATAATAATAATACAAATATATATATATATATATATATATATATATATATATATATATATATATATATATATATATATATATATTATATAAATTTTTTTAAGTTTGCACTAAGTCCCCCATCAGACAGATCACTAGATTACTCAGACATGCATGGATGACATCTAAAACCTCTTCAGGCATGTTTCTGAGGAGGGAACACTGACCTCTCCTCTTCCTCTTCCTCTGACTTTTGTGCAGAAATGGCTGTAGGAAGTACCCCCCTCACCTGGTGGAGGTGGAGGCCATCCAGCACAAGACCACCCAGATCTTCCACAAGGTCTACTTCCCCGACGACTCCGACGAGGTAACTCCTGCTCCGACTCCGCGCACTTAAACGCTCCGTATCGCTTTTCCTCGTCGCGCACGGACCTGGAGTTGTGTTTTGTTTCTTTTGCACATGTTTAACACACAGACCCTGCACATTTACGCTGTGTTCTTCTCTCAAACTGAAAACACTCACTTCCACCTTGTGATGTCATCATGTGGTGATACAGGAAGTGCTCCACTGTGTTTTTAAACTCCACACACCTTCACTAGAATCATTTGGATCATTTTTTTCAGTCCTGGAGTTGACCTTGGCCACGTTTATATGATATTTTTCTCTTGTAGTTTCCATGTAAATAATAATGTTGAATTGTTGTTTTCGTGTAAAACTGGTGAAATGTTTTTTATTTAATGTGTGTGAGCATCGGGGGGGAGGTTCTGATTGGACAGAGACGCCAACGGATTTAAACACACACTTCAGCTGCTCCCGGCTTTTCTGTCGTCTGGGTTTGTCGTTCCTCCATGGACACAAACACCGTCCAAACTTTTCCCGCAGTGGTTCTGATGATAATTGCGAAGTGTTGACATTTTTTGTGCTGCAGGTGTTTGAGGTGCGGTTGTGTTGACGTTGTTTGTTTGTGCTGCAGGTGTTTGAGGTGCGGTTGTGTTGACGTTGTTTGTTTGTGCTGCAGGTGTTTGAGGTGCGGTTGTGTTGACGTTGTTTGTTTGTGCTGCAGGTGTTTGAGGTGGAGTCCAGCACCAAGGCCAAAGACTTCTGCCACAACATCTCCACCCGCCTCCTGCTGCAGTCCTCCGAGGGATTCAGCCTCTTCGTCAAGATCACAGACAAGGTCCACAGCTCCACACACAGACCCTGTCACACTTCTACACTCTACACACTACACACGTTACACACACTCTTTGGTTTGGTTTGTGCACCTGGGCTTAGTTAAATGATTGAGACTCAAATGTTTACCTGTTTTCTCTGCTGCCATCTACTGGACAGACTAAAAATAGCCTAATCAACTAATAAAAAATGGGAGGGTAAAGGTGAGACTTGGAGCAGAGGGGCTGGGCTTTTTGACTTGACAGTTGGTGATATTTGGCACGTTTTCGCTGAAAAAACTCAAGCGTCTTCTCAGCATGATTAGGATGTGGTTCCTAATCTAAAGCGCTACCGTAATTTCAAATATTCAGAGCAAGTTAGAGTTAAACCCTGAACCGTGTGCTGCAGGTGATCAGTGTTCCAGACGGAGACTTCTTCTTTGACTTTGTGAGACACTTGACCGACTGGATCAAGAAGGCGCGACACGTTAAAGACGGTGAGTACGAGTCTGGTCTGTTAGAATATTTCAGCTGTGAGTCTCTGTGGAGCTGTTTTCTGTTTCTGCGTCTACACGAGTGGATCCACCAAAATCCATGTGTCGTTCGTTCATTCGTTTTTCAATATAAAACCAAAAATAAGAAAACGAAAAAACAACAGTTTTCTTCATTATTTGTCTCCAAAACCAAAATGAAAAAACGGATAATGATTAGTTTTTTTCAGTTTTTGATTTTGTGTTTAAATGAAGAATGGATTCCCGTTTACATGATTTCCATGACTGCGATGCCGAACTTTTGCACCGCGTACGGACTGGACTAGGACTGATCCAGGTCCGGGACCAGACCGGGACCAGAGCGGGACCAGAGTGGGACTGAGACCGAGACCAGCGGTCCGAGCGGTTCCGTGTCATCGTCTCCGCGCTGGTTCCATGCGGGGAAAGTGAGAATGTTCTGTGGACTCCAGGTCCGGACGGGCTGCTCCAGTCTGGTTCTGAGGTGGTGCAAAGCATCAAACTGACGCTTTCACACCAACGAAAACAAACCCAACTAAGAGCTTTTGGTTCAAATGGACCAGGTCCGGGACCAGACCGGGACCAGAGCGCTACTGAGACTGGGACCAGACCGGGACCAGAGCGGGCCTGAGACAGAGACAAGACCGAGACAAGACCGAGACCAGATCGGAGGCTCAGAGCCCATGGCAGGGCCGGAGCTCGAAGCTGAGGCTTGGACCCCACGAAGGCTCGGAGTCAAAGCTTGGAGTCCGCCCCAGTCCCGCTCTGGTCCTGGTCTGATCCTGGTTTGGTCCCGGTCTGGTCCCGCTCTGGTCCCGCTCTGGTCCCGCTCTAGTCCCGGTCTGGTCTCGGACCTGGATCAGTCCTAGTTCAGTCCGTACCTGGTGCAAAAGTTTGGCATCGCAGTCACTGAAGTCACGTAAACAGGAAACGGCCGTTATCCGTTTTTTCCACTCTTCATTTAAACACAAAATCGAAAACTGAAAAAACGTTTTTTCATTTTGGTTTTAGAGACAAATAACGAAGAAAACTGTTGTTTTTTTCGTTTTCTTATTTTTGGTTTTATATTGAAAAACAAATGAACGAATGATACACGGATTCACCAACACCACCATCCAACCAGGACACCAGTCGTTGCATCACTAGTGTGTGTGTGTTTGTGTGTGTGTTTGTGTGTGTGTGTGTGTGTTCTGTGTGTGTGTGTGTGTGTGTGTGTGTGTGTGTGTGTGTGTGTGTGTGTGTGTGTGTGTGTGTGTGTGTGTGTGTGTGTGTGTGTGTGTGTGTGTGTGTGTGTGTGTGT
>NW_026571018.1:39746834-39761834 GCF_026225935.1 Boleophthalmus pectinirostris
AGAGTCAATGCAGCGGGATTTCTTGGTGCACAGGAAAACTCAACACTTTACACCAATGAACCGACTTTATGTCAGATTTTAGCTGTAAAACTTTTCCCAGATTCTCAGTGAAAGGAATGGGATCCTCGATGAACCGGAAGAGCCACCACAAGGAAGCTCGGTTCAGGAACGATTAGAGACAAAAGTGGTGAAGAGAGAGAGAGAAACAGGAGGGAGGGAGGTTCATGTTCCTGTTCTAGAATTTGACGTCATAGAGTTCGTTTACATGCACATCAATAACCCGGTTATGATCGGGTTTTTTGAGTATCCCGGTTTTTTGATTGTGCATGTAAACCCAGTATCCCAGTTTCAGTGTCCCGGTTATGGCAGTGTCCTGGTTATTAGAAACTGAGTTACTGTAGCTGGTTTATTCCGATAGTAACCGGCATACATGTGGCATGTAAACGCAGTATCCCGGTTACTGCAACATAAAGTTGAGTCGCATGCGTCCAAAAGACACTTTCCAGTCTTTTCACCACAACAGTAGAGACATAAATAAAGTGACCACATGAGTGAAATGACTGTAAAATTAAGAGCTGCGCTAAACCTGCACATGTACAATCTGCACTTGTACGACCTGCACTCGTGTGACGCTGAAAAACTAAAACATGAACTATCTCCTAGACCAGGAGAGTCAAACTCGTTTTGTTCTGGGGGTCGAGTCCAACCGACTTTGATCCCAAAGTGTCCGGATCAGAAAACTCATGTCATATAAACCCCCAAAAATAACAATAAGTTCAAATATTTGTGCAGAGAAACACAAATCTATTACAGAAATATTTTTTAATTGATGAACTCTTTCTTTTACAAAATATTATAATATTATGAACAACCTGAAACCAATTTCAACACAAGTTTGAACTTTAACTTTAAATAGGAATTCAAAAAAAATTCTGCATCCACTTTTCTCATGTTGGACATTTTTCTGATGAGGGTGTCACGGTCAACAGTCAAAACCATCGTCCTTTAAGAGCGTTTGGAAAGCGACAAGTCTTCATTTGTGCTGCTCTGGTGGGAGGGGCCACGTACAGAGACGCTGGAGACGCTGCTGTGCTCAGCGATGCAGAAAATTACTGATATTTAATAGAAAATTTAATAAAAATATTTTAGTAGAATTTGTTGCATTTGTAAGATTATGTCATGAAACCGGGACACTCCATTTGATCATGTCCACGCGGGTATGACTGTCCCGGTTTCTCAGTGCGCATGTAAACACAGTAACACGAACACTGACAGAACCAGGATATGACTAATAACCGGGACACTGATGTGCATGTGACGCACTCAATGTCCTGGTTATGGTTTCGTCATGGTGCATGTAAACTCAGTGTCCTGTTTATGAGAAACCGGGACACTGTAGCTCAGGAGTCTCCAACCTGTAGCTCGGGAACCACCAGTAGGTCTCCGCCCCGTCCAAGTAGGTCTCGGCGAGGGGTTTCAGATGTGCACCACTGTGCTGAAGAACAAACATTTGGTTAAAACTGCTGTAAATGAATCATTTGAAGCCCAACTTTGTGCATTAATAAACAGACAAAAGTTTATGTTTTGTAGGAAACAAAAGAAGTAGTAGCTCTGTTTTCTTTTGTAAAAGTAGCTCACTGGAGGAAAAAGGCTGGAGACCCCTGCTGCAGTTGGTATATTCCGATAATTCTGGAATACTGTGGAATGTAATCGCAGTATCCCAGTTACTGAGCTACAGCTGAGTGCACATGTGTCCAAAAGACAAACACTTTTCAGTCTTTTCATCAACAGTAGCCAATATAAGTAAAGTGCCCGACATAAGTAAAGTGCCCGACATAAATAAAATGTCCAGCATAAATAAAGTGTCTGACATAAAGTGACCAGTATAAATAAAGTGACCGACATAAATAAAATGTCCAACATAAATAAAGTGTCTGACATAAAGTGTCCGACATAAATAAAGTGTCCGACATAAATAAAGTGCCTGACATAAAATAAAGTGCCCAACATAAATAAAGTGCCTGACATAAAGTGTCCGACATAAATAAAGTGTCCGACATAAATAAAGTGCCTGACATAAAATAAAGTGCCCAACATAAATAAAGTGCCTGACATAAAGTGCCCAACATAAATAAAGTGCCCGACATAAATAAAGTGACCGACATAAATAAATTGACCAACATAAATAAAGTGCCCAACATAAATAAAGTGTCTGACATAAAGTGTCTGACATAAAGTGTCTGACATAAAGTGGCCAGTATAAATAAAGTGACCGACATAAATAAAGTGCCCAACATAAATAAAGTGTCTGACATAAAGTGTCTGACATAAAGTGGCCAGTATAAATAAAATGCCTGACATAAATAAATTGAATGACATAAATAAATTGACCAACATAAATAAAGTGCCTGACATAAATAAAGTGTCTGACATAAAGTGACAAACGTAACTAAAGTGACCAACATAAATAAAATGTCCAACATAAATAAAATGCCCGACATAAAGTGACCAGTATAAATAAAGTCCCTGATATAAATAAAGTGCCCGACATAAATAAAGTGTCCGACATAAATAAAGTGACCAACGTTAATAAAGTGTCTGACATAAATAAAGTGTCCGACATAAATAAAGTGCCTAACATAAAGTGTCTGACATAAAGTGACCAGTATAAATAAAATGCCTGACATAAATAAATTGAATGACATAAATAAAGTGCCTGGCATAAAGTGTCCGACATAAATAAAGTGTCCGACATAAATAAAGTGCCTGACATAAAATAAAGTGCCCAACATAAATAAAGTGCCTGACATAAAGTGCCCAACATAAATAAAGTGCCCGACATAAATAAAGTGTCCGACATAAATAAAGTGCCTGACATAAAAAATAAAGTGCCTGATATAAATAAAGTGTCCGACATAAATAAAGTGCCTGACATAAAATAAAGTGCCTGATATAAATAAAGTGCCCGACATAAATAAAGTGCCAGACATAAATAAAGTGCCTGACATAAATAAAGTGTCCGACATAAATAAAGTGCCAGACATAAAATAAAGTGCCTGATATAAATAAAGTGCCCGACATAAATAAAGTGCCAGACATAAATAAAGTGCCTGACATAAATAAAGTGTCCGACATAAATAAAGTGTCCGACATAAATAAAGTGCCCGACATAAGGCTGGGGTTTGTATCTTTCTCTGGGAGATCGTTTATAATCAGAGGAACAGTTCTAGGATCAGTGGGACTGTTCTGACAGGTGTGCACCCGTCAGACTCCGCCCCTGCCGACAGGTGTTTCTCCTACAAACATGTGGACTCCGTCTCCTTCCAGGACGTCCTGACGACTCACCCCTTCACCAAGATCTCCAACTGGAGCAGTGGGAACACCTACTTCCACATCACCATCGGCAACTTGGTGCGAGGAAGTAAACTCCTGTGTGAGACGTCCCTGGTGAGACAAGCACGACGAGTCCAGGACTAAACCAGGACTAAACCAGGACTAAACCAGGACTAAACCAGGACTAAACCAGGACTAAACCAGGTCTAAACCAGGACTAAACCAGGTCTAAACCAGGACTAAACCAGGACTAAACCAGGACTAAACCAGGACTAAACCAGGTCTAAACCAGGACTAAACCAGGACTAAACCAGGTCTAAACCAGGACTAAACCAGGACTAAACCAGGTCTAAACCAGGTCTAAACCAGGTCTAAATCAGGTCTAAACCAGGACTAAACCAGGTCTAAATCAGGTCTAAACCAGGACTAAACCAGGTCTAAATCTTAGTCTCTTTTCTCTTATATTTGTTCTGTTCAAGATTCACTCAAACATGTGAATGAAACAAACACAAGTCCAGCTCAGTGTGACCAGAAACATCAGAAAAATAAAACAGTAGAACTTTAGAACATCAGAACATCAGAACAGTAGAACATTAGAACATTTAGAACGTTAGAACATTTAGAACATTAGAACATTAGTATATTTAGAACATCAGAACATGAGGAGACTCGGTGTAATGTTTGTTTCTGACCTTTGACCTTTTCCCAGGGCTACAAAATGGACGACCTCCTGACGTCGTACATCAGCCAAATGCTCACGACCCTGAGCAAACAGAGGACGAGCCGCAGCAGCGCCGACTGACTCCTCCTCACCTCCTCCTCTTCATCACCTCCTCCTCCTCCTCACCTCCTCCTCTCTTCATCTCCTCCTCTTCACCTCCTCCTCCTCCTCTTCATCACCTCCTCTTCCTCCTCTTCATCACCTCCTCCTCACCTCCTCCTCCTCCTCTTCTCCTCCTCCTCCTCTTCATCCTCCTCCTCTCTCACCTCCTCCTCACCTCCTCCTCCTCTTCACCTCCTCCTCCTCTCACCTCCTCCTCCTCCTCACCTCCTCCTCCTCCTCCTCTCCTCACCTCCTCCTCCTCTTTCACCTCCTCTCTCACCTCCTCCTCACTCCTCCTCCTCTTCACCTCCCCTCCCTCTTCACCTCCTCCTCTCACCTCCCCTCACCTCCTCCTCCTCCTCTTCACCTCCTCCTCTCCTCTCACTCCTCCTCTCATCACCTCCTCCTCTTCACCTCCTCCTCTTCATCCTCCTCCTTCCTCCGTCCTCACCTCCTCTTCATCACCTCCTCCTCCTCTCTTCACCTCTCCTCCTCCTCACCCTCCTCCTCTTCATCTCCTCCTCATCACCTCCTCCTCCTCACCTCCTCCTCCTCTTCATCTCCTCCTCTTCATCACCTCCTCCTCCTTACCTCCTCCTCCTCACCTCCTCTCTCATCACCTCCTCACCTCCTCCTCTTCATCACCTCCTCCTCCTCTTCATCACCTCCTCCTCCTCACTCCTCTTCATCACCTCCTCCTCTTCACCTCCTCCTCCTCTTCATCACCTCCTCCTCTTCATCACCTCCTCCTCCTCTTCATCACCTCCTCCTCTTCACCTCCTCCTCTTCATCACCTCCTCCGTCCTCATCTCCTCCCTCCTCCTCCTCCGTCCTCGTTTCCTCCTCCTCACCTCCTCCGTCCTCGTCTCCTCCTCCTCCTCACCTCCTCCGTCCTCGTCTCCTCACCTCCTCCGTCCTCATCTCCTCCCTCCTCCTCCTCCCTCCTCGTCTCCTCCTCCTCACCTCCTCCTCCTCCATCCTTTCTCTCCTCCTCCTCCTCCTCTTCACCTCCTCCGTCCCCGTCCTCCTCCGTCCTCCTCACCTCCTCCGTCCTCGTCTCCTCCTCCTCCTCACCTCCTCCGTCCTCGTCTCCTCCTCCTCACCTCCTCCGTCCTCGTCTCCTCCGTCCTCGTACCTCCTCCGTCCTCCTCCTCCTCACCTCCTCCGTCCTCGTCTCCTCCTCCTCACCTCCTGCCTTTAATCCGTCCGGAGCTTCACCTTCCTCTGTGACGTCTCCGTTGTCGTGGCGACGCCGTTTCCTTTTGCTTTTCCTCGTCTCAGATAAACGTCCGTTTCAGTTTCTGTGCCACCGTGAGTTTAGTTCTGAGATGTGAAACCACAGTTTCATCACAGAGTTTGTGTCTTTACTTGTGTCTTTAGTAATAAATCAACTTTTACAAATGTCCTGTGGAAATCTCGGTTCTTGATGTGGAGGTTTTCTGTCAGATCTGATCCTGTCTGGAGCTTCGTCTCATGTTCTAACGCCGTTCCCTCGTCAGGAACCTGCCGGAACAGGTCTGAGTCATCTAGTGATCTCAAACCCTCCCTCCGGTGGCAGTGGTACGATTTTGTGCAAGGCATTACATTAGAACATCAGAACAGTAGAATCGTAGAACATTAGAACATTAGAAAAGCAGAATATTAGAACAGTAGAACATTAGAATAATAAAACAGTAGAAAAGTAGAACATTAGAATATTTAGAACATTAGAACAATGGAACATTGGAACATCAGAACAATAGAACATCAGAACATTAGAACAGTAGAACATTAGAATAATAAAACTGTAGAAAAGTAGAACATTAGAATATTTAGAACATCAGAACAGTAGAACATTAGAAC
Organism: Boleophthalmus pectinirostris; assembly: GCF_026225935.1. Lineage (NCBI taxonomy): Eukaryota > Metazoa > Chordata > Actinopteri > Gobiiformes > Gobiidae > Boleophthalmus > Boleophthalmus pectinirostris. Next base: position 39,752,833 of record NW_026571018.1, read on the forward strand.
GGTAGAACATCAGAACATTAGAACATCAGAACATTAGAACAGTAGAACATCAGAACATTAGAACATCAGAACATTAGAACATTAGAACATCAGAACATTAGAACAGTAGAACATCAGAACAGTAGAACATCAGAACATTAGAAGAGTGGAACATCAGAACATCAGAACATTAGAACATCAGAACATTAGAACATCAGAACAGTAGAACAGTAGAACATTAGAACGTTAAAACAGGGCCCCGCCCACAAGCCTACAAAGCAGAAGAGGAACTTGTCTGTCAAAAATGAAACGGACTAAACCTGTTAAATATGTGAACAAAACCCTCAAAGATCACGTGATGATCTAAACGCTCCATAGAATCATTTCTTATTCTTCATATATGTGGAGTTTTAAATCACGACGGAGGGTTTGGCTGCTCTTGTGGCTGTCTGACTCACACACTGAGCACTTTTTGACACTTTGTTTGCCGAGCTCATTTTTTAACATCATGTTCTGGGACTTAAACTCCGAGGAGCAGCTCAGGACGCCAGCGACGGACTGTGGGATTGTGGGAAATGAGCGGTTTGTTTTTCTCGTTTCCATGGCGACTGTGCCAGAAGTGATGCTGCGTTCTCTCGGATCTGGGGTCTGACGTCACGTTCGCGCTTAAACCGATTTATTTTGTTTCGTGTGGAGACCAAATCGGAAAAAAATGTGGAGACCAAATCGGAAAACTGTTGTTGTTTTAACATCGACCGAGAAGCAGAAGCCAAAATAAATCTGTGCTTCAACAACAAAACCTCCAGAAGAATTCAACCCAAACAAGTTTAAACAGAAGAAACACGAGAATTCAGTTTAAACACAAGAAGTGAGTTTAGTGAAGTGAAAGTTTTGGTGTCGTGTCATTTTGACGCTTTAACAGGAAATGGACTAAAAACATGAACCACAACGACTACAGACGCAGTAAAGTACTGCAGTAATACAGACGCAGTAAAGTACTGCAGTAATACAGACGCAGTAAAGTACTGCAGTAATACAGACGCAGTAAAGTACTGCAGTAATACAGACGCAGTAAAGTACTGCAGTAATACAGACGCAGTAAAGTACTGCAGTAATACAGACGCAGTAAAGCAGTAAACAGTGCAGTAATACAGACGCAGTAAAGTACTGCAGTAATACAGACAGCAGTAAAGTACTGCAGTAATACAGACGCAGTAAAGTACTGCAGTAATACAGACGCAGTAAAGTACTGCAGTAATACAGACGCAGTAAAGTACTGCAGTAATACAGACGCAGTAAAGTACTGCAGTAATACAGACAGTAAAGTACAGTAAAGTAAAGTACTGCAGTAAACAGTACTGCAGTAATACAGACAGACGCAGTAAAAAGTACTGCAGTAATACAGACGCAGTAAAGTACTGCAGTAATACAGACAGACGCAGTAAAGACTGCAGTAACTGCAGTAACAGTAGTAAACAGACAGTAACTGCAGTAAAGTACTGCAGTAATACAGACGCAGTAAAGTACTGCAGTAATACAGACGCAGTAAAGTACTGCAGTAACACAGACGCAGTAAAGTACTGCAGTATGTGTTTGTGTGTATTTGTGTTCAGTTCAGTGACTCTGCAAACACAAACAACTCCCATAAATGTAGAAAACTTCTGAAAAAAGTCATTTCTGTCCCGACTCTGAACAATCACTGATGTAAAACCTTCAGTTTGTCACGTTGTTCTAATATTTATTGTGCCTCATCATGAGCATGAGTGTGTACTTTTAGTGTGTACTTTTAGTGTGTACTTTTACTGTGTACTTTTGTACTTTTGTGGGCGGCAGTAGCTCAGTTGGTAGAGCATTCGCCCACTGATCTGAAGGTTGGTGGTTTGAATCCAGCTCTCAACATAAACATCACAGGTTGAACGGTCAGATCCACTGACCCACAGGTTGGCTGGTGTGATTCCAGCTCCCACAGATGAATGCTGCCGTTGTGTCCTTGGGCAAGACACTTAACCCACCTTGCCCACAGTGTCTGCGTACACTGGTGTATGAATGGGTGAGTGGTTCCTTGTTGTAAAGCGCTTTGAGTGCCTTGAAGGTGGAAAAGCGCTATAGAAAAATGTGACCATTTACTTTTAGTTCCTGTACTCGGCCTCATCTTTAAATATTGCTTCATTTCAGCTCGACTCTGTAAAAACCACAGACATGTGAGTGAGCAGGAAGTGGTGCTGACAGTGAGGCTGCTGGGCTGTCGCGCTCACACTCCTGATCTGAACGTGATAATAAATGTCAGAGGAGGAAGAGGAGCCAAAAACTCTCCTCAAATAAGAGTCACAATAATCTGAGTCAGGTAGAAGAGCAGGAAGTCGTGGTCCCACAAATGACCCGAGTAAGAGTCAAAAGGATTGAACGTTTGCAGCTGATGTCGTCCACATTCCCTGGGGCGGCTCCAAAAACACACTTGCATCTGTTCCGGATATTTCTACAAAATACAAAATGTGAAGCTCCCAAATACAAATATGTGGGACGTTTGATCACAGAGGATGTGTCAGATGATGAGGACATGTACACACAGTGTGTCAGGATGTGTGCACAGGCTCACGTGTGCATTGATTCATTCATTTTTATTTGGAGTTTGTGTCAAGAGAGAAACAATAATCATGTTACTACATGTACATCGAAAACAACAGAAAAGCACATTTCTCCAAAAGGAGGGAAGAAGAAAAACTGATCTGAACCAACCTCTGTTCATGACACAGTTTCAAAACTCATGTGGTTGTTTCTGAACATTGATCACGGACCTGAACAAATATTTACATATAACAAAAATAAATGACATTATGCAACAAAATATCATTTTAACCACAAAACGTTTTCTTTTTTTTTTTTTTTTTTTTTCTCTCTTTTTCCCATTTTGTACAGTACACATATATATACATATATACATACACATGCACACATACACCCATACACATATGTACACATATATACACACACATTATACATATATACACACATAAACACACACACACCGATCTAATATATATATATATATATATATATATATATATATATATATATATATATATATATATATATACACATACACACATATACATTTTTTTATTTTGTTAAAGATCACCCAGTGCTTCACTCATCCTTAGACCATGAAAGCAAAAATTCTTTATAATTCCTTTTGAAGCTGTGAATATTTGGGCTGCTTCAGGTTTTCTTTGGATTATATACAGCACACGTGTGTCAAAGTCCAAAAGGACCAGTTCACACAAACTCACTGTGGCCTAGAATGATGCTGAAGGATCAGAGTGAAAAGGCCCAGACGGGAAAGTGCAGCTCACCTGTTTGTGTGAACGACCATCATGACTTTTCACACCAATGTGCCGTGTTCCCTGCACACGTTCATGTGTGCCTTCATCACTGTGAGAAGAGTTTTATCATGAGCCCGACTCACGTCAAACTCACCACCACGAGGTACCAGTCTGATCTGTGGAGACACGGGGACGCCACTTTACTGTCAATATTGTGTGTGTGTGAGTGTGTGTGTGTGTGTGTGTGTGTGAGTGTGTGTGTGTGTGTGTGTGTGAGTGTGTGTGTGTGTGTTGTGTGTGTGTGTGTGTGTTGTGTGTCTTTGTCAGCGTCAGGAAGTTTACTTTTAAAATGTAATCCCTTACAGATTACAGATTACAGATTACACATCCCAAAATGTAGTTTGTAACTGCTGCCTTAAATTATGTCCACCTACTGTTAGTGTCATATTGTATTAGTTTAGTCCTGGTTTAGTCCTGGGGTTTAGTCCTGGTTTAGTCCAGTTTTAGTCCTGGTTTAGTGCTGGTTTAGTCCTGGTTTAGTCCTCGGTTTAGTCCAGTTTTAGTCCTGGTTTAGTCCTGGTTTAGTCTGGTTTTAGTCCTGGTTTAGTACTGGTTTAGACCTGGTTTAGACCTGCTTTAGTCCTGCTTTAGTCCTGGTTTTAGTCCTGGTTTTAGTCCTGGTTTAGTCCTGCTTTAGTCCTGGTTTAGTCCTGGTTTAGCCCAAAATGTGAAAACAGTTAAATCCCTCTGTGTAATCCCATTTATTTCAACAAAGTAACTGTAATCCAATTCCCACTCACTGAAACAGTAACTGTAACTGAATACAGTTACTCATCATTTGTACTCTGATTACGTAACTCCGGTACTTGTAATCTGTTACTCCCTGACACTGCTCATCAGACCAACTCCAGCTCGCCGTCCCAAAAACTAAACGTGAGCTTTGTGGGGACCGTGTGTTTTCTGTTTCTGCCCCTCGGCTCTGGAACCAGATCAGAGGCCGAGTCTGGATCTGTTTTTAAATCACTCCTAAAAAAAACATCTTTTTTCACTGGATTTTAATAAGCGACATGTACATTTCTTGTTGAGTGTTTTACTGTTTTTCTGTGTTTTTTAGGAGCTGTAATGTGTTTGTACCGTATATTTTCTTCTACTGCGATTGTCATTGTCATTGTCTGTCCTGTGTTTGTGTGCAGAACTTTGGCAAACTGTAAAGTTTTTAAAGTGCTTTATAAATAAAGTTGGTCTGGTATCAGAAACTCGCCTGAGGAGGTCGGAGACGTCGTCCATGTTTGACCTTCCACAGTCTTGCTCCTGATTGGCTCGTTGGTTGCCATGACGCCCTGGACATAAATAAATAAATAAATAAATAAATAAATAAATAAATACACAAACAAGACGATGACGTGTTAGTGGAAAGTTTTTAAAAAGGTGAAGGTCTGTGGAAAGTTCTTCTACTTTAACATGTTTGAAATACGAGAAAAACCACAAACGATCAAGAGATAAAGAATATGTTAAAAAACAGGATGTTCAAAGACTTGAGTCAGACCTGGTTCAGACCTGGTTCAGACCTGGTTTAGACCTGGTTTAGACCTGGTTTAGTCCTGGTTCAGACCTGGTTCAGACCTGGTTCAGACCTGGTTTAGACCTGGTTCAGTCCTGGTTTAGATCTGGTTCAGACCTGGTTTAGATCTGGTTTAGACCTGGTTTAGACCTGGTTCAGTCCTGGTTCAATCCTGGTTCAGACCTGGTTCAGACCTGGTTTAGATCTGGTTCAGTCCTGGTTCAGACCTGGTTTAGACCTGGTTCAGACCTGGTTCAGTCCTGGTTTAGACCTGGTTCAGACCTTGTTTAGACCTGGTTCAGTCCTGGTTCAGACCTGGTTCAGTCCTGGTTCAGACCTGGTTCAGACCTTGTTTAGACCTGGTTTAGATCTGGTTCAGACCTGGTTCAGACCTGGTTCAGACCTGGTTCAGACCTGGTTCAGTCCTGGTTCAGACCTGGTTCAGACCTGGTTTAGACCTGGTTCAGACCTGGTTCAGACCTGGTTCAGACCTGGTTCAGACCTGGTTCAGACCTGGTTCAGACCTGGTTCAGTCCTGGTTTAGACCTGGTTCAGACCTTGGTTCAGACCTGGTTCAGACCTGGTTCAGACCTGGTTCAGACCTGGTTCAGACCTGGTTCAGTCCTGGTTCAGACCTGGTTCAGACCTGGTTCAGACCTGGTTCAGACCTGGTTCAGACCTGGTTCAGTCCTGGTTCAGTCCTGGTTCTTGGACATGTTCCTCAGGGTGCTGCTCTGGTGTTGTGGTGAGTTCTGGCTCTTTTTTCTTCTTCTTTATTTGCTGTAAAATTTGTATAAAAACACAATCTGTCATGTTGAGGTGGTTTGATTTCAAAAGTGAAATGATTCTTATAATAAAGTCAAATCATGTTGGAGTCGTGGCTCGTCGGTCGTGGCTCATCGGTCGTGGCTCGTCGGCGTCGCGGCTCGTCGGTCGCGGCTCGTCGGTCGCGTCTCGTCGGCGTCGCGGCTCGTCGGTCGCGGCTCGTCGGTCGCGGCTCGTCGGCGTCGCGGCTCGTCGGTCGCGGCTCGTCGGTCGCGGCTCGTCGGTCGTCGTCGGCGTCGCGGCTCGTCGGTCGCGTCGCTCGTCGGCGTCGCGGCTCGTCGTCGCGGCTCATCGGCGTCGCGGCTCGTCGTCGTCGTCGGCGTGGCTCGTCGCGTCGCGGCTCGTCGGTTGCGGCTCCTCGGTCGCGGCTCGTCGGTCGCGGCTCGTTGGCGTCGTCCCGGCGCTGGTTTGGCGTCAGTATTTGTGTGTCAAAGCTCCACACGGCGTCTGTGCTTTTGCTCTAACACCTGTTTGGAGACTGAGACACTGGGACATGTTTTATTCACAATCACCTGAAGAGAGTCACAGCTTTGGGCTGATTGTTAAATGTGCAGATTTACTGTGGCCAAGAGACTTTAAAAGTGAACAGAAAAAGAGAATCATGTGGAAACAACAGAGAAAGAATCTTTTATTACAATTAAATCAGGTGAAAATCATTAAATCTCCCGAATCAAACCAACTACAAGTGTGAAAATGAAAACAACAGAAAGAAAAATACTAAAAGTTGAAATCCTGCGTGTGTGTGTGTGTGTGTGTGTGTGTGTGCTATTACACACACACACACACACGCAGTGTTTTTCAGTCAGATAGATAAATCAAAGATAGACACATTTTGATTTGAATTGAAATCTTCCTCTTTTCATGTTTCTGTTTTGGAAAAAACACAAAAGTGTTTTTAGATGAAAACACGATGAAAAAGTTGAAATACATTTGTTCTTCCATTTGTGTGGAAACGACAGAGCAGAGCACGATTAAAGCCACGTGTGTGTGTGTGTGTGTGTGTGTGTGTGTGTGTGTGTGTGTGTGTGTGTGTGTGTGAGGACAGGGCACCCTGTGACATCACTGTGTGCTTCAATAAATCAATAGAGACGTGACGTCACACACTCTCCTCCTGTCCCTGCGCTTTAACACACAACACACCACACTGTGTAACATCAACTCTGTGTGCAGGGGTCATGTGTGCAGGGGTCCTGTGTGCAGGGGTCCAGGCAGAAAACAACAGCTCAGCAGGTAAGAAGCAACACACTCACACAGACCAGGAGTCAAACCCACAACCTGCTCACTGAGAGGAGAGGGTTTGCTCAGGTAAAGGGGCGGGGCTTCACTGCTCAGGTAAAGGGGCGGGGCTTCACTCTGTCTCTTGTCTGTTCAGAGCTCCGGTTGGTGGGAGGAGCCAGTCGCTGTTCTGGGACTGTGGAGATGAAACATGAAGGAGACTGGAGACGGATGGAGGAGCAGCTTTATGGACACTGGGACCATGAGTCCACAGCTGCTGTGTGCAGAGACGTGGACTGTGGCTCTGCTGTTTATGGAGAATATACAGTTAGTTTTCCAAAGAGTCGTGTGTGGAGTGTCTCATCTGACTGTGTGAAGATGAAGTCTTCAGTGAGAGAATGTGTCCCTGGTTCTTTCTCCTCTTCCTCTGAGGGTCTGAAGGTGAAATGTTCAGGTAAAAGTCTGATCTTACATTTTCATGTCTCATGTTTTTTCATGTTACTTCAGAGGAGTGTAACACACACACGTGTGTGTCCTATTGGTTCAGAGTGATGATGTCACACATGTGTGTGTGTTATTGGTTCAGAGTGATGATGTCACACATGTGTCCTATGGTTCAGAGTGATGATGTCACACATGTGTGTCCTATTGGTTCAGAGTGATGATGTCACACATGTGTGCGTCCTATTGGTTCAGAGTGATGATGTCACACATGTGTGCGTCCTATTGGTTCAGAGTGATGATGTCACACATGTGTGCGTCCTATTGGTTCAGAGTGATGATGTCACACATGTGTGCGTCCTATTGGTTCAGAGTGATGATGTCACATGTGTCCACAGACTCGGTGCGGTTGGTCTCGGGGTCCGGTCTGTGTTCAGGATCAGTGCAGATCTGGGACGGGTCCTGGACCGGGGTCTGTGACGGGGACTTGGACCAGCGGGGGGCAGAGGTGCTGTGCAGGGAGCTGGACTGTGGGGCTCCTTCTCTCCTCCAGGGGGCGCTCTCTCCTCTGGGGCAGACGTTCCACTGTGAGGGACATGAGTCTGCTCTGATGGACTGTCCCCGCTCCAACTCAAGCACCTGCTCCTCTGGAGCCACTGTCAACCTCACCTGCTCAGGTAAAGGGGCGGGGCTTCACTGCTCAGGTAAAGGGGCGGGGCTTCACTCTGTCTCTTGTCTGTTCAGAGCCGATCAGGTTGGTGGGAGGAGCCAGTCGCTGTGCTGGGACTGTGGAGGTGAAACACAGAGGAGAGTGGAGACGAGTGAAGCCCTTTGGTGACTGGAACCAGGAGCACACAGCTGGTGTGTGCAGAGACCTGGATTGTGGCTCTGCTGTTTATGGAGAAGAGAGAGATGATTTTCCAGAGAGTCGTGTGTGGTGGGTCACAGCTGACTGTGTGAAGACGTATTTAGTGAGAGGATGTGTCGTTGCTTCATCCTCCTCTTCCTCTGGTCTGGAGGTGGTGTGTTCAGGTAAAAGTCTGATCTCATATTTTTTGTGTCCCTCAGATGTTTTTTCTAGTTGCTCCAGACGAGTGTCAGGTGTAACATGTGTGACGTCCAATCAGAGTTTAGATCACACACACACACAGACTGATGTGTCCAATCACGTGTCTCCACAGAGCTCCTGAATCGTCCAATCATCTCCGTGTCTGTGAGTGACGGGGCGTCCGAGCTCCAGCCTCAGGGGGTGCGGGTGCAGCTGGGCTCAAAGTTCAGGGTCAAATGCTCCGTGGAGCCACAGTACCCGGGAGGCTCCTTCCGGCTCCTCTCTCCCGCCGCGCCCCCCGCTCAGAACCGCACCCTGCCCGCCGTCAATCACTCCGCCCACTTCCTGTTCTCTGACGCTGACCACGCCCACAAAGGAAACTACACCTGTGTTTACCTCCTGCAGGTGTTCAACCACAACTTCTCCTCTCAGAGCCACACACTCCAGCTCTCTGTGGGAGGTACACACACACACACACACACACACACACACTATACACACACACACACACACACACACACTATACACACACACACACACTATACACACACACACACACTATACACACACACACACACACTACACACACACACACACACACACACACACACAC
>NW_026571018.1:39764334-39789334 GCF_026225935.1 Boleophthalmus pectinirostris
AAAATAAAGACTTGCAAATTGTGAAATTTATTAGGACAAACTGTGCAACGTTTCCTAATAAATAAACGTTTGTCCTAATAAATTTCACAATTTGCAAGTAAGATGGTGTGCGGGATTTTTCTTCATGTTCTTGGGTTGCTCCCTCTCCTCCGACGCACTCATCTCTAGTAATTGATGTGGAAGGCTCTCATTTTTTCAGAAAAATAAAGACTGGAATCGATCGATTGAAATCACAAAAATTTATTCCCTATACAGTACAATTCTAACGCAGAGCTCTGGGTCAGACCACTGTCCCTGATGGCCTTTTCTACACAGCTCTTACTTCAGGCAGTCTGAACACCTGCATCTGTCCCTTAACCCAGTATATATACATTCACAGAAATATGCAAATGATATGTTGATCAGGTTCACTCCTTGGATCCTCCCTGAAGCCTCTCCGTTTATGGGAATGACCGGATCTATTTAGGATTGGTGCCAGAACGTCCCCTCGTCAGCTGCTCTGTACAGAATTTCCTTAAAAAGACACAACCTACACAGCAGTTTCTTTAAACACATATATCAGATTTCAGTAGTTAAGCATTAATTGCGTGACTTCATTAACAACATTTAAACAAATATCCAATTTCAGTATTTAATAATTGCATGTGGTAAACTCACGACACTTTATTACTTGTTACGGCCTTCACTTTGTTTGAGCAGGTACAACAAATTTCAAAAACAATAGCAAAAATAGTGATATATACATGACATATTTGTTTTTATTATAAAATGCACTGTAGATTTTTGAGAAAATTAAAGGAATTTAAGTTGCCTTATAGTGTGAAAAATACAGTAGGTCAAAGAGTGTTCTTGCTGATGTTCTCCTTAAGCCTTCCTCCTTCCTCTTAAGCATCAGAGAGCGTCTCACTCATCGCTCATGTGGAGACTTCAAGAGCAACACAGAGTTTTATTACAATTGTTTATTTGTTACTTGAATTTTGCACTTCAACATCAAAGTCTTTTCAAACTGTTCAAAAAGTCACTGATATGAAAATGGCAATAAATGTTGAACCAAATGATGCTCAAAGCATTTTATAATGCAATCCAACAGGACACGAGTAAAGACCCTTGGTAAATAATATGGACACATTCCCAAAGACAAAAGTTCAGTGTCCGGTGAACAGATACTCTCCTTCACAGTGATATTCACCAAAACACCAATCCCGCCGCCCTTCTTTCTGACCGCTGAGGAGAGTGTCTCTGTCCACACACACACACTCTTAAAGCCTGGTACAGATGCACTGTTGTCCGGGAAGTTCGTATGAAGCCAGGTCTCCGTGAAGCACATGATACTGCTGACAGCGCACTCCCTCTGGGTCCCAACAAGTGCACACAGTTCATCCGTCTTATTTCCCAGTGACCTTACGTTCCCCATCAGGACTGACTGAACCGCACGCTTGAATTTCCTTCTCCGCTGTTTCACTTTCACTCCAGCTCGGCATCCTCTGCCCTTCCTCCTCCGTAGTTCCACAGGGACGTCAGGCTGAGCTCCAAACAGCACTGGGGCCTTGGACAGTGAAAGAAGGAAAACACAACAGGCCGAGTGCACTGCAGGGCCACACAGCGAAGAACAAAGAGGCCACCAAGGATCAAGGAAAAATACAAAACCGACCAAAAAACACTGGAGAATCTTTTATTGGATGAATAAAGTAAATTAAAAAGAAAAAATCTTAAAGTGCAAACAAGAATAACTTTCAAGATGACCCTGCTGCCTCTCTCAGGTCCTCAGGGTGTTTGATTAAAGTGTGTTTTACAAATGAAGACATTATTTTAAGTTTAAAAGAGAATCTACGGCACAAAACTGTATAATACGTGTTCTTTAGAATATACTAAGATACAAAAATATAAAGTGACGTTGTAAGTCTTTGGTTGATTTCAGATGTTCCCTGTGGGTTTCGTGTGATGTGGGCGGTTGGACCTGTGTGTGCAGTGGCTTTACTCTCTCTGCTGCTGCTTCTGTGGCGCCACAAAACTAAAGGTAAAAAACGATTGTTATTAAAGCCCCACCGATATATCAGCTGCCGATATTATCAGATTAAAAGGACACTTGTTAGTGCAGACTTGTGATGTGAGAGAAGTGTGTGTGTGTGTTTGTGTGTGTGTGTGTGTGTGTGTGTGTGTGTGTGTGTGTGTGTGTGTGAGCGTGTGTGTGTGTGTGTGTGTGTGTGTATGTGTGGTGTGTGAGTGTGTGTGTGAGTGTGTGTGTGTGAGTGTGTTTTTGTGTATGTGTGTGTGTGTGTGTGAGTATGCGTGTGTGTGTGTGTGTGTGTGTGTGTTGTGTGTGTATGTATGGGTGTGTGAGTGTGTGTCTGTGTGAGTGTGTTTGTGTGTATGTGTGTGTGTGAGTGTGTGTGTGAGTGTGTGTGTGTGTAGTGTGTGTGTGTCTGTGAGTGTGTGTGTGTTTATGAGTGTGTGTGTGTGTGTATTTGTTGGACCTGCACTGATGTGTGAATGAGCTGTGCACACACGTGTGAATGATCCACATTTACACATATCATTAATGACCACAGCACACATTTACCGCTAAAGTGTGACAGAGGTATTTTACTCAGGGTCCAGTCACACTAGGACTTTAGAACCGTGTCCAAGCACAGACAGACTCTACAGCGACGTACGTTTGTCCAGAGTGAAGCAATCCAACTGTGCACAGGCCCGACCCGGGTGGGACTTTGACCCGGGTGGGACTTTGGTCCGGTTGGGACTTTGGTCCGGTCGGGTCTTTGGTCCGGTCGGGTCTTTGGTCCGGTCGGGACTTTGGTCGGGTCTTTGGTCCGGTCGGGTCTTTGGTCCGGTCGGGTCTTTGGTCGGTCTTTGGTCCGGTCGGGTCTTTGGTCCGGTCGGGACTTTGGTCCGGTCGGGTCTTTGGTCCGGTCGGGTCTTTGGTCCGGTCGGGTCTTTGGTCCGGTCGGGACTTTGGTCCGGTCGGGACTTTGGTCCGGTCGGGTCTTTGGTTCGGTTGTTTATGTTCGTGCAGACACGACTTCAGTATCCGAGTCCTGTCAGATGCACTGATGTTATTCATATGAGGAAACAAATATATCGTCTGTTATATCGACTAACAGCTCCTCCAAAGCCCGATATATCGGTATCATATCGAATCCCAAAAACCCGTATCGGTCGGGCCCTAGTTGTTGTCACGGTTTATATCTGTGCTGTTTGGCGTCTTTGAAAAACAATCCACCAAGAGCTTTGACATTTTAAAACCACAAACATCATTTTGTGTTTGTTTTTCAGGTCGTCGCTCCTCCAGGTCAGTCTGGTCCTTTGTACGTCAGAAGAATTAAAGAGCAGAGTTTGTAAAGATTAGAGTTTTTATTTGTGTATTTCCTTTGTTCACAATAGTGAGGATGGTGAAATACAGACGGGCCAAGACAACCAGCAGCAACTGTACTCTTCTCTTCTCCACGGTCAGTCCAAAATATGAAGCCCAGTTCTAAGATGGACTTTTAAACCTAATAAAAGAATAAACATTTTCTGTTTTCATTTGCATTTTAGGCGACATTAATGTTTATGAACCTCTCAACCTCCCGAGAAAAACGAATGGTAAATTACTTTATTTCAACATCAATATTTAAATATTTTAATGGTTCACTCCATGTTCCTATGTTGTGGGACCTTTGGACTGTGGGACCTTAGAGATGTGGGAACTTTGGGTTGTGGGACCTTTGGGTGTGGACCTTTGTGGGACCTTTGGACTGTGGGACCTTTGGGCTTTCGGACCTTTGGGTTGTGGGACCTTTGGGTGGGACCTTTGGGATGTGGGACTTTGACTTTTGGGACCTTTGGGTTTGGGACCTTTGGGTTTGGGACTTTGACTTGGGTTGTGGGACCTTTGGGTCCTTTGTGGGACCTTTGGGTGGGACCTTTGGGTTTGGACCTTTGTTTGGGACCTTTGGACCTTTGACCTTTGACACCTTTGACCTTTGTTGTGGGACCTTTGGGATGTGGGACCTTTGAGCCGTGGGACCTTTGGGTCTGACTCTGTTCATGTTTCTTTCCTTTCAGATGAACATCTTGAAAACTACGACAATTTTCCGCCCAGGTCCATTTAACTTCACTGACTTTTCATATTTAATGCAAGAACTTAAAGGTGCAGTGTGTAACTTTTCTGCTGGAGGCTCTGCTACTTGCATGTCTCCTAGGAGATGTTCCTGCTCTGCCTTGATTATTTCACACATGGAAATAAACTTGGTTATCACAGTGGAGAAGTTAACAGTCAGATCTACGGAGGGGCAAGTCTGTACAGAGCAACAATTCAAGTTTTTCAGGTTTTTTGTTTTTGTTTTTTTGAGCTTCAAACAATAAATGCAAGACTGTTGAGTTTAATGCCAGACTGTGTAACATTTCTGTAGGGGTGTGTAAAAATATTAAAATATCGATGTATTTTATCATTTTATGGTTTAATGATACAGGATCGATATCGTGGGCTGCTGTTTCGATATATCGCCAAGAGTATTTTTTTATTTTGTTATTTTGTGACCTTCTTCCTCTTGTGTAAATCTGTGATTTTATATTTTATTATTTTTCTATTTTATTTTGACTTGTACATTTACATTTATATAATTCTGTTTTATTTTAAAAGTCTGAGTCTAAATCTACAGTTTTGTTGTTTGTTCAGTGGAAGGAAACTCGTTTATGCGACACATTTGACATTTTTGGGCTTTTTTCACTTTCGCTTTGCACAAGAAGCGGTTTAACAAAGACTTTTAGTATCAGAGCCGTGATTTAGACTTTATTTTTTACTGAACTGTATTAAATTGATTTGAATGTGAATGATCTGAATGTGTTAAATGTTTTAGAAACCTTTTCCAAACATGGTTTGACGGAGTGGTGTCAGAAGTGGGATTCGAACCCACGCCTCCACAGGAGGCCACATGTGACGGGGTTCTATCTTAGTGTAATGACGATGACGTAGTCAGAAGGATGTTTTTTGAGTGTTTAATAAGTGTTAACGTTGCTGTTTTCATTTTAGTTTGTGTGGTGTTTCGTCCAAGCGTCTGTTGTAATGCGACGATGCTCCTGTGTGGACCTCATGTACTTCTATTTCTCTTCTGTTGGATTCTCTTCACTTCACAAAAACTCTGTTCAGTTTTGTCATTTTTCATTCATCTTTATCTCTTTGTAAAATGCAGCACAAGTCCAGTACTTGTTTTATATTAATGTGGAGCCAACAGCAAAATGTTTGTTCAAGTTCAATAAAAACTGCAGATAACAGCTCCTGTTATTCCTCTGATTTATTTGACACCATTTCTGTAAGTGTGTGGACAAAGATCTTTGCATGTTTTTCAGGCTTGTGGGTTTCATCTGTCAGATTTCTGTTCAACTGGAAAAAAAACGACATAAAGTATTTTACTCCCGAATAAATGATAACAGTAATAACAGTAAATAACAATAATAACATACCACGACTCCGACATACCGCTCCAACAAACTGCCACTGCGACATACTTCTGCTCCAACATAACGCCGCTCCGACATAACGCCACTCCAATATTCCGCCACTTCGACATACTTCTGCTCCGACATTCCGCCACTCCAACATAACACCACTTCGACATAACGCCGCTCCGACATACCGGCGTTCCGACATTGAAGTCTAATTGTCGGATTTCCATTTTCTATCAAATATCCCTGCACTCCTGCTCTTTCCTTGGTTGGAACGGCGGCACTTTTACTTTTTTTTCTACATTCCGCCATTCCGACACTCAAGGGAATGATTAAGTTGCGGCGGTGCTCTTTTCAGGACAATATTTTCACGGACTGGCGGCGTAGGAGGTGTGATGCGCATGGCATGGTTTAGACCTGTTTAAATTCTGGTTTAGACCTGTTTAAATTCTGGTTTAGACCTGGTTTAGTCTGAGGCCCGAGGCCCGTCTGAGTAAAACTGACTCACCAACTCCTAAATCGATCACTGATGAGTGTTATAAAAATCCAGCGCTTGAACAGTGTAAAATTTTAATCTGAAATCTGATAAACTGAACCTGTGTTTGTCTCTAGACATGAGACCAACATGAGGAGGCCGACAGCAGCAGGTACACAGAGAGGAGCCACACTTTTTCAGGAGAGTCCATATTCAGAACCTGTTCCTTTGTATTTGTGTTCAGTTCAGTGACTCTGCAAACACAAACAACTCCCATAAATGTAGAAAACTTCTGAAAAAAGTCATTTCTGTCCCGACTCTGAACAATCACTGATATAAAACCTTCAGTTTGTCACGTTGTTCTAATATTTATTGTGCCTCATCATGAGCATGAGTGTGTACTTTTAGTGTGTACTTTTAGTGTGTACTTTTAGTGTGTACTTTTAGCGTGTACTTTTAGTTCCTGTACTCGGCCTCATCTTTAAATATTGCTTCATTTCAGCTCGACTCTGTAAAAGCCACAGAGATGTGAGTGAGCAGGAAGTGGTGCTGACAGTGAGGCTGCTGGGCTGTCGCGCTCACACTCCTGATCTGAACGTGATAATAAATGTCAGAGGAGGAAGAGGAGCCAAAAACTCTCCTCAAATAAGAGTCACAGTAATATGAGTCAGGTAGAAGAGTTCTATAGAGTCTTATTGCTGGGTCCAATACTAAATGTGATCAGCTCCTCAGAAAACCAGTTTGGTTTGAAATCCAAACATGGTTCAGATTTCTGTATATTTACTTTTAAAGAAATTACTAGAAATGATCCAAATAAAAGTCCATCTGTTCTAATGTGCTTTATTGAAGCGTCTAAAGTGTTACTCACTGGAAATAGTTTGATAAAATGAGTGAGAGACGAGCGCCTCAGTGCGCCTAGAGAATCTGAGCCTTCTGCTCCAGACACCAGGTCATGCAGGTGAAATGGAACAACCGTGTCAGAGCCGTTCACTGTCAGGAACAGACTCAAACACAGAGGAAGTGTGTGTTCCATTTAGTTTGGTTTGTTCTGGAGGATTTGTCCAAAGAGTTCGATGCAGAACAGGCCGTGTGATTGGATCCACCCGAGTGAAGCACCTGATGTATCAACCCAAGCAGTGCAGGTCTGCAGAACCCACTGAAGGTCTGTTCCAGGTCCGGTGTGGCGTTTGAGATCAAATATAAGTCCAGTAAAAGTGGAATAATGGTGTGTAGAACTAAGGACGACGCGTGGGTCAAGTTTCCTCACTTTGTATTGTGCTAATGCTCTGACTGTAGCTCACAAATACAAATATGTGGGATGTTTGATCTCAGATGATGTGTCAGATGATGAGGACATGTACACACAGTGTGTCATGATGTGTGCACAGGCTCACACGCTCACACGCTCACGCACACCTTTGTCAATTATCCAGCACAAATGATGTATGACAGACAAACATGAAAACATGAATCATTTTTATATTTTACTTTACACTCATATTGAGGCCCCGTTCACACTAGTGTGTATGTGATTGGTTTTGGTTGTGGATGCAGTGTTTGTTCACACTAGTGTGTATGTAAGTACAGATGTGATGGGGACTGTGTGGACTCCTGAAAACTCTGATACTCTGATGTAGGAGCTGGAGTCTCGTCCTGATTGGACACTGTCACTGTGACTCGCTCCTTCTGATTCTCTGGGTTTGTGACGTCGTCATGTGACGTTATTGTGGAAAACAGTTTACAAACCAGAGACAAACGGGAAACAGTGGAGCTACAAATATTTACTACTTTCACGTTCACTTCCTCCTCTCGAAATCGGCTGCTGCAGCTTCAGACACGGTGCTCCACTTTCTTGTTTTTACTGCCAACACGATGTCGTGACGACGTGATGCCAGCCTCGTCATGTGATGAGCGTTTCAGGCGGTTTCAGGTCACTGTGTGTTTACAGACACAGAAACTACGTGTCTGGACACAAATTCATTTCAGATATGGTGATTCGTTTCAGTGTAAACGTGACTTTAGTTTGTGGGACTGCATTTCATCATCCCCCCACCCGCTCCCGCATCATGCAGTCCTGCTCCCGCATCATGCAGTCCTGCTCCCGCTCCCGCATCATGCAGTCCTGCTCCCGCATCATGCAGTCCTGCTCCCGCTCCCGCATCGTGCGGTCCTGGTCCCGCATCGTGCGGTCCTGCTCCCGCATCATGCAGTCCTGCTCCCGCATCATGCGGTCCTGCTCCCGCATCATGCAGTCCTGCTCCCGCATCATGCAGTCCTGCTCCCGCATCGCACAGTCCCACTCTTGCTCCTGCCCACAAAGAGGTTTCAAAATGTGTCCCGTGCTGCACTGTTTTGCGTCGGGTCCCGTGGGAGAACATGCACATTCGGGACACTTTTGGGGCCTTTAAAGTTCACACTAAAGGTCACACACAAGTCACATTTAACAGGAAATGTGAACAACCTCGCAAAAAAGTCTGAATTGATCCTTAAGCCCTGCGGTCTGAACGGAGCCTCTGAGCTGCTTTGGAGGAAAGTCCCTGTGCTGAAAATATTTTTTTTACATCAGTTCAGCAACGGTTTGTGAAGAAAAGTTGAAAAGAAAAGAAGAAAATACTAAAGACTCACACGTCTCCATCCAAAATACAAAGACGATTCACACACAAGGAAGAACTTTTATGACACTTTAAACCTTCATTTAACTCAAGAAATATTTGTTTTTATCAATCTAATTACAACTGTTGCACAAGGTCCTGGTTAAATCCTGGTTTAGTCCTGTTTAGTTCTGGTTTTAGACCTGGTTTAGACCTGGTTTTAGACCTGGTTTAGATCTGGTTTTAGTCCTGGTTTAGACCTGGTTTTAGACCTGGTTTAGACCTGGTTTTAGTTCTGGTTTTAGACCTGGTTTAGACCTGGTTTTAGTTCTGGTTTTAGTCCTGGTTTAGACCTGGTTTTAGTTCTGGTTTTAGTCCTGGTTTAGACCTGGTTTTAGACCTGGTTTAGATCTGGTTTTAGACTTGGTTTAGTTCTGGTTTAGTCCTGGTTTTAGGCCTGGTTTACACCTGGTCCTGGTTTAGTTCTAGTTTAGTTCTGGTTCTAGTTCAGAGTTGTGGTCCACAGTGTAGGGGGGGTTTTGTACTTTCGCGGCCCCGTACCAAACGACCCAATGCCCCAGTACTGGTCCGTGTCCCGGTGGTTGGGGACCTCTGCTCTACACGGGCCCACACTCTTTAGCGCCCTCTACAGTTCACTCCCTCACAGAGACTCGGACTCGCAGCTCACTACAGTCGGGTCACGTGACTCTGACTCTGGGTGAACAAAGTTTAAAAGCTGAACTCCGATAAACTTTGATTGTGACGCTGAATTTTCAGTAAACACACTGGATTATTTGATTTTTGTGCGAGATCTGGAAATGCTGAGTGTGTCAGAGCTGGAGCAAAGGTAAGCAGCTCACTCCTGCACCGCCAACACCACAACACTTTATTTAGTCCTGTTTTATTCACAATCAGGATCAGAGCCACAAACCAGCGCTTTTATCTGCTTCATTCAGTCCAGTCGTGTCCAGTTAAACGCCGTCGCTCTACACCGCTGTTTTCACTTTAAAGTGAACTGCTTCAGTCCTGGTTCAGTCCTGGTTCAGCTCTGGTTCAGTCCTGGTTCAGTTCTGGTTCAGTCCTGGTTCAGCTCTGGTTCAGTCCTGGTTCAGTCCTGGTTCAGTCCTGGTTCTCGGACATGTTCCTCAGGGTGCTGCTCCGGTCCCTCTGGTGTTGGGGTGAGTTTTGGCTCTTCTTCTTCACAGACTTTATTTGATGTAAAATAAAACACACAAACATAAATTATTTCTTTTTCAACTGAGAAAATTTGAGTGAGGAAAAATTTTTCAGGAGGTTTATAAATATAGAAAAGAAAAGAAGTTAAATGTTGTGTCAAAGACCGAGTGACCAGACGTCCTGAAAAATTCGGGACAGTCCCAAAATCTAAGATGTTCTGAATCCCAAATCCAGCCCGAACTGTCCAGAAACTTACAGTCCAACAGAATATTGAGTAGATATTTTGTGATAAACATTATAAAGTGTTGGTAGAGTCGACTGCACACGGCCCTGACGCTTCTAAGCTGCTCTCACACTAGGACTTTAGAACTGTGCCCAAGGATCGGCCCTAAAGAGCCCAACGTTTGTCCAGTGTGAGAACAATCGAACCGTCCAGACACGACACGGACTAAACTATATGAGCCCTGAGTGTGTGTGTGTGTGTGTGTGTGTGTGTGTGTGTGCGTGTGTGTGTGTGTGTGTGAGTGTGTGTGTGTGTGTGTGTGTGAGTGTGTGTGTGCTCATGTCACTCATAGGAGGTAAACACAAGTCCTCTCCAAACTATATGGAGAATATGAACTTACCTTCAGTCAGGACTGTGGACAGTAACAGTTTTGCAGCCTCTCGTCTCCTGTCCTCACTTCTCCTCATGTCCTCACTTCTCCTCTTGTCCTCACTTCTCCTCCCGTCCTCACTTCTCCTCTTGTCCTCACTTCTCCTCCTGTCCTCACTTCTCCTCCTGTCCTCACTTCTCCTCTTGTCATCACTTCTTCTCCTGTCCTCACTTCTCCTCCTGTCCTCACTTTTCCTCTTGTCCTCACTTCTCCTCTTGTCCTCACTTCTCCTCCTGTCATCACACTTCCTCCTGTCCTCACTCTGCCTGTCCTCACTCCTCCTCCTGTCCTCACTTCTCCTCTTGTCCTCACTTCTCCTCCTGTCCTCACTTCTCCTCTGTCCTCACTTCTCCTCCTGTCCTCACTTCTCCTCCTGTCCTCACTTCTCCTCCTGTCCTCACTTCTCCTCTTGTCATCACTTCTCCTCAGGTCCTCACTTCTCCTCCTGTCCTCACTCCTCCTGTCCTCACTCCTCTTGTCCTCACTTCTCCTCCTGTCCTCACTTCTCCTCCTGTCCTCACTCCTCCTGTCCTCACTCCTCCTGTCCTCACTTCTCCTCCTGTCCTCACTTCTCCTCCTGTCCTCACTTCTCCTCCTGTCCTCACCTCTCCTCCTGTCCTCACTTCTACTTTTTGTCAGACTCAGCTCAGACCTTTTCAGACTCTTGAACAGTTTCAGCTGTTAGTGAACAACTAAAATTTTTTGATGATTTTCTTACAATTGGTGAGATTAAAAATGAAATCAGTTCTTTCAAAAATAATAAGTGGCCTGGTACAGGTGGATTGGTATTGGAACTGTACAACTTTTTCTCAAATAAATTGGCTCCTTTCTTATCTGAAGTCTTTGTAGAAAGTATGAAAAAAGAACAAGTCCCGACAACGACGAGCCAAAGTCTGACTCCTGTGACGCCCAAATCTAACAAAGACACAGCGCTCATCCATAATTAACCTCCAATATCTTTATGAAATAATGACTATAACATATTTGCTACAGTTTTTGCTAAAAGGATGAAAATGGTTTTGAACTTAATTATCGAGGAAACTCAGTCAGGTTTTATGACCAAAAGTCAAATATGGTCGGCAGTAGATCAGTTGGTAGAGCATTCGCCCACTGATCTGAAGGTTGGCGGTTTGATTCCAGCTCTCGACATAAACATCACAGGTTGAACGGTCAGATCCACTGACCCACAGGTTGGCTGGTGTGATTCCAGCTCCCACAGATGAATGCTCCTGTTGTGTCCTTGGGCAAGACACTTAACCCACCTTGCCCACAGTGTCTGCGTACACTGGTGTGTGAATGTGCGTGTGAATGGGTGAGTGGTTCCTTGTTGTAAAGCGCTTTGAGCCTTGAAGGTGGAAAAGCGCTATAGAAAAATTTGACCATTTACCATTTACCATAATAAACAATATTAGATTGGTGATATTTTTGATGATATTGGGTTTATCCTTGTTGTTTGTGCACAGCTCTGAGTCATGTGACCAACAGACGCCATTTTGTAACATGAACTCTGTGTGCAGGGGTCCTGTGTGCACGGGTCCTGTGTGCAGGGGTCCTGTGTGCAGGGGTCCTGTGTGCAGGGGTCCAGGCAGAAAACAACAGCTCAGCAGGTAAGAAGCAACACACTCACACAGACCAGGAGTCAAACCCACAACCTGCTCACTGAGAGGAGAGGGTTTGCTCAGGTAAAGGGGCGGGGCTTCACTGCTCAGGTAAAGGGTCTGGAGGTGAAGTGTTCAGGTAAAAGTCTGATTTTACATGTTTATGTTTTTACTAGTTGCTCTAGAGGAGTGTAACACACACACACACACACACACCTCACAACAGTAATTTATATATTTACCCCAGATATAAATCTGCACCACAGTGGTGATGTCACACATGTGTGCGTCCTGTACATCATGAATTTCTGACTTCCGGTCATCGCACAATCCACACTGGGAAGGATCCTCCAAAAAAGTGAGCATCAAAGCTCCATGTTTGATTTCCCAGTGGGATGCGTTGTAAGGGTACTGACCTTTGACCCATGGAAGATGTGAAATCATGGCTGTAACCATGACACTGAATCTTAAGAAATAGACTTGCACCAGTTTGGACAACGCCTCTGACAGGGGTTAACTTTGGGACACTCTTCCCCCATTTGTCTGAACCTCCTGATCTTAGACCTGTCAAATCAAGATGTATCGTCTTGTGTTCTGCAGAGACATTCCCTGCAGGATGTACCACACAAAGAACTTTAAAGATTAAAGATTTGTTTCTATAAAGCTTCACCTATTGATAAACCAACTGACTGAAGTGAGTTCACCGACTATAATCGACAAATAAAAGACACTCTGGGATTTTGATGGAACAATCTCTAAATCTCAAGCCAATGGACTTTCTCCAGAGAAAGAAAAGGAATGAAACAGTCGATTCATTTGACCAACTATGGCCAGTGTGTTTTAATACTGATTTGTAAATGTCATGTGAACATTTTATTTGTTTAAAACTGTTCATGTTCATAGTGTGTAATATGAGAGCTGTGTCATAACACTCCCCACACAAACTCACATTCCTCACAAAGCCCCACACAACACACTCCACTGGTCAGTCTTTCTCACTCAACTCAAGACTTAAGAGGAGAAAGACAGACCCCAGCCCAGATCAGATCTCAGTTCATCAGATCTCAGTTCAAGAAAAGAAGATCGCAGAAACAGTTCAGCTCAGAATGTTCAAGATGTAGTCGAGCCGAACAGGAGGGACAACGCCCAAGTTCTCCCTCCGTTCAAAGCTGTGCCCGTCGCTTGACATGTTTTTATTTGAATACCTGTAGCTGATCTGATTTGAAAGTGAAACTTTCATATATTTTTGCAAATTCAACTATTCGTATTTTTGCAGACAATAGTTTTATTGATTGATTAGATTTAATCTGTGAGCAGCGGTGTTCAGACCTCGTGGACACTGAAGCGTGTCGTCTGATCCTCTGGAACAGAGGACAGTGTCCTTCAGCCTGACACCGACTGAACCTGGAACATTGGTCAGATCACGTGGCCTTCGTCCGTTTCATTGCCTTCAATTTTTTCCTGAGAAACTCAAACCTTCATTGGACGTGTGAGGAGCACATGGTGACTGGACATGTCCGCGCTCCCCGGGTTGTATGTGCACTGTCACAGAATGGCTTGATTTATCAATTTAGACTCAACACAGAAGTTTAGATAAACCTTAAAGTTGTGTCTAATCTCAGGTGTCTAGAGCCCAGTTTAGAGCGACCTGCACTCATTTACATATTTGATCATGAAATGTTTCTGTTTAACTTGGTCAGTAAATATTCATAAACCACTGTTTGCTTTGGTGAATAGTGATGTTATTTCCAGATACTGATATGGACAAGAATTTACAAACTTTTAGATCAATTGTTTAAGTAACAATTAATTAATAATTAATTAGTTAATTAATTAATTAAATAACGTAGGTCATTGATTTTATTGTATTGGTAATATTTCTCAACGTTTGTTAAAGTGGTGCCCCAAATTTACTTCTAGTCAGAGCTCACGTGGCCTCTGTGAGTGCTGCTTTAACTTAGAACTCCTAAATTCCAATCTGTAAAATCAATTACCCCCAACATCTAATGGTACCTCCATGTGAGCCCATGTAGATTCACTACATATTTTGATGCCCTGGCGTCAGGCCAAGTAGTAACACTACAGCGTCTATTGTCAAAGTCGATCTTTTCAAGTCTTTTGAACCATTTCACTTTTGTTTCTGGTTCTGATATTGTCATATTTTAGTTTTGGGATTGGGACATCGTAATTGTTGTGGTTGTTGGATCCAAACAGCGGAAAACGACTCGAGAAATTTGTTTGTGAACTTCATAAATGCAAAAGTGAATCAGATGTGTGTGACTCAAACCTCTGTTCAAACTGTTTCTCTTCTCAACAGAATTGAAAAATAGTGAAAGGTGAAGGTGATGGGCAGGATTGATCCACAGGAAGAACCAAAAAGGAAACATTTGTCTGACTAAGAAATCATCCCGAGTTTACAGAGAACATTTTGTATGTGGAGCCACGACAAAACAAAATCCCTTTGTAGGCGCTTCACATACAAAATGTTCGTTCAATCCTGCCCATCGCCGTTTGGATCCAACAACCACAACAATTACGATGTCCCAATCCCAAAACTAAAATATGACAATATCAGAACCAGAAACAAAAGTAAAATGGTTCAAAAGACTTGAAAAGATCGACTTTGACAATAGACACGTCCCACTGGGAAAACAAACATGGAGGTTTGACGATCACTTTTTCAGAAAATCCTTCCCAGTGTGAATTGTGCGATGACCAGAAGTCCCAAATTTGTGATGCATGTATTGGTTCAGAGTGATGATGTCACACATGTGTGCGTCCTATTGGTTCAGAGTGATGATGTCACACATGTGTGCGTCCTATTGGTTCAGAGTGATGATGTCACACATGTGTGCGTCCTATTGGTTCAGAGTGATGATGTCACACATGTGTGCGTCCTATTGGTTCAGAGTGATGATGTCACATGTGTGTCCACAGAGTCGGTGCGGTTGGTCTCGGGGTCCGGTCTGTGTTCAGGATCAGTGCAGATCTGGGACGGGTCCTGGACCGGGGTCTGTGACGGGGACTTGGACCAGCGGGGGGCAGAGGTGCTGTGCAGGGAGCTGGGCTGTGGGGCTCCTTCTCTCCTCCAGGGGGCGCTCTCTCCTCTGGGGCAGACGTTCCACTGTGAGGGACATGAGTCTGCTCTGATGGACTGTCCCCGCTCCAACTCAAGCACCTGCTCCTCTGGAGCCACTGTCAACCTCACCTGCTCAGGTAAAGGGGCGGGGCTTCACTGCTCAGGTAAAGGGGCGGGGCTTCACTCTGTCTCTTGTCTGTTCAGAGCCGATCAGGTTGGTGGGAGGATCCAGTCGCTGTGCTGGGACTGTGGAGGTGAAACACAGAGGAGAGTGGAGACGAGTGGATGAGTTCTATGAATCCTTGCTCCAGGAGGACATAGCTGTTGTGTGCAGAGACCTGGACTGTGGCTCTGCTGTTTATGGAGAACGCACACTTGGTTTTCCACAGAGTCGTGTGTGGAGGGTGAAATCTGACTGTGTGAAGAAGTCTTCAGTGAGTGGATGCATCATTGAGAGGTTCCCCATTCCTTCTAGCTGGGGTCTTCAGGTCAAGTGTTCAGGTAAAAGTCTAATCTTATAGTCCAGTTCACTTTATATTTTTGGAAAGGTTATTGTGTGTGGGTCAGAAAATCAATGTTTGCATTTGCTTAGATGTCTATATGGTAGCCATATGAATTTTAAAAAAAATGTCTGCCAAAAAACTTTTTCTGAAATATCTCAGCCTGAATAAGTTGAAATGTTGATTTTAATGCTAAACCCACATTTTCAGGGTCAGAGAATCAAATGGTGCGAGTTACAAACCTGTAAGACACACATGAACCCTTAGAATTATTATTATTGTGCTGTATTTTACTATCTTTATTGTGCATGTGAAGCACTTTGGGCAGCTTGTGTTGTTGTAAATGTGCTATACAAATAAAGTTGACATTGACATTGACATTGACATAGAATCATAAGTGGTTAAAAAATGACCCGGTTTAGTTGTTTTCTTGCAATTTCATTATAATATTCACATTTAATCCTCCATGTTCCACCAAAAACATGTTTTTTATTTTTTATTTTCCTGTTTAAATACATCAACAATGTGGTAGAACAAACTATAAACATCACACACAGTTGGTCAGAAAACTCAAAGAGTTTAAAAGTAGTTCACATAAAATGTGTATGTTGAATGTCACAAACACATTTAGACACAATATGATTATGAAACGTTTTAATTAGACATTTTCTATTCATCATCATCATCATCATCACTTTCATACAACCATAGACCTGGTGAACGAGAGGGTCGCGTCCCTGCGCCTTCGTTTCGGGGACAGATCTCTCATTGTGGTGTCGGCCTACGGGCCGAACAGCAGTGCAGAGTACTCGAGTACCGACCTTCATGGAGTACCTGGGAGAGGTACTAGACAGTGCACCGTCCGGGGACTCCGTTGTTCTCCTGGGGGACTTCAACGCCGACGTGGGCAACGACAGTGACACTTGGAGAGGGGTGATTGGGAGGAACGGCCTCCCCGATCTGAACCCGAGCGGTGTTTTGTTATTGGACTTCTGTGCTAGTCACAGTTTGTCCATAACAAACACCATGTTCGAGCACAAGGGTGTCCATAAGTGCACGTGGCACCAGGACACCCTAGGCCGGAGGTCGATGATCGACTTTGTAGTCGTGTCATCTGACCTCTGGCCACGTGTCTTGGACACTTGGGTGAAGAGAGGGGCTGAGCTGTCAACTGATCACCACCTGGTGGTGAGTTGGGTTCGCTGGCGGAGGAGGAAGTCGGAAGTGGAGTGGGCTCTGTTCTCGGCCTCTATTGTCAATGCAGTCGCTCAAAGCTGTGGGCGTAAGGTCTGTGGTGCCTGTCGCGGTGGCAATTCCCGAACCCGGTGGTGGACACCGGAAGTAAGGGATGCTGTCAAGCTGAAGAAGGAGTCCTATCGGGCCTTGCTGGCTCGGGGGACTCCTGAAGCAGCTGACGGGTACCGGCGGGCCAGGCGTGCTGCAGCCCGTGTGGTTGCAGAGGCAAAAACTCGGAGCTGGGAGGAGTTCGGGGAGGCCATGGAGAAGGACTATCGGACGGCCTCGAAGAAATTCTGGCAAACCGTCCGGCGCCTCAGGAGGGGGAAGCAGTTCTTCACCAACACTGTTTACAGTGCGGGGGGAGAGCTGCTGACCTCGACTAGGGACGTTGTCCGGCGGTGGAAGGAATACTTTGAGGATCTCCTCAATCCCACCGTCACGTCTTCCGAGGAGGAGGCCGAGGCTGGGGACTCGGAGGCGGACTCATCCATCACCCTGGCCGAAGTCACTGAGGTGGTTGGCAAGCTCCTTGGTGGCAAGACTCCGGGGTTGGATGAGATCCGTCCTGAGTACCTGAAGTCTCTGGATGTTGTGGGTCTTGGCTGACACGCCTCTTCAACATCGCGTGGTGGTCGGGGACAGTACCTCTGGACTGGCAAACCGGGGTGGTGGTCCCTCTGTATAAGAAGGGGGACCGGAGGGTGTGTTCCAACTACAGGGGAATCACACTCCTCAGCCTTCCCGGTAAGGTCTATGCCAGGGTACTGGAGAGGAGAATCTGGCCGATAGTCAAACCTCGGATCCAGGAGGAGCAGTGTGGTTTTCGTCCTGGCCGTGGAACACTGGACCAGCTCTACACTCTCCATCGGTGCTCGAGGGTTCATGGGAGTTTGCCCAACCAGTCCATATGTGCTTTGTGGATCTGGAGAAGGCATATGACCGTGTCCCTCGTGGTGTCCTGTGGGGGGTGCTCTGGGAGTATGGGGTCCGGTCCCTGTATGACCGGAGCAGGAGCTGTGTTCATTGCCAGCAGTAAGTCAGACCTGTTCCCGGTGCATGTTGGACTCCGCCAGGGCCGCCCCTGTCACCGGTTCTGTTCATTGTGTTTATGGACAGAATTTCTATGCGCAGTCGGGGTCAGAGGGTCCGGTTTGGGGACCACAGGATCATCTCTGCTGTTGATGCAGATGATGTTGTTCTGTTGGCTTCATCGAACCAGGACCTGCAGCACTGGGGCGGTTTGCAGCCGAGTGTGAAGCTGCTGGGATGAAGATCAGCTCTTTCAAGTCTGAGGTCGTGGTTCTCGACCGGAAAAAGGTGGCTTGTCCTCTCCGGGTGGGTGGGGAGTCCCTGCCTCAAGTGGAGGAGTTCAAGTATCTCGGAGTCTTGTTCACGAGTGAGGGGAGGATGGAGCGTGAGATTGACAGGTGGACAGGTGCAGCATCTGCAGTGATGCGGTCGCTGTATCGGACCGTTGTGGTGAAGAGGAGCTGAGCTGAAAGGCAAAGCTCTCGATTTACCGGTCAGTCTTCGTTCCTACTCTCACCTCTGGTCATGAGCTCTGGGTAGTGACCAAAAGGACGAGATCGCGGATACAAGCGTTCGAAATGAGTTTCCTCCGCAGGGTGGCTGGGTGCTCCCTTAGAGACAGAGTGAGGAGCTCAGTCACACAGGAGGAGCTCAGAGTAGAGCCGCTGCTCCTCCACGTCGAGAGGAGCCAGTTGAGGCTCGGGCATCTGTTCCGGATGCCTCCTGGATGCCTCCCTCAGGAGGTGTTCAGGGCATGTCCCGCCGGGAGGAGGCCCCGGGGAAGACCCAGGACACACTGGAGGGACTATGTCTCTCAGCTGGACTGGGAACACCTCGGGGTCCCCCCGGAGGAGCTGGAGGACATGTCTGAGGTGAAGGAAGTCTGGGAGTCCCTGCTTAGACTGATGCCCCCGTGACCCAGCCCCGGATAAGCGGAAGAAAATGGATGGATGGGAAAAAATCCTGTTCATAATATACACACACACACATATATATATTTATTTATTATTTTACCTGAGAGTTCTTCAGTATCTTCGCTGTTCCTATTTTGCACTTTTCTGGGCTGAGATGTTCCGTTGTTTTTCCTGGTATCTGTTGTGTCTCTTCCAGTTTGGGGGATACAGCCCCGAGTGTCCGATCACCACAGGCTCCACTGATGCCTTTACTTTCCAGACCTTCTCCAGCTTCTCCTTGAGCCCCTGGTGTTTCTCTAGTTTCTTGTGTTCCTTTTTCCTGATATTACCATCTCTTGGTGTTGTGATGTTCCACCACCACGGCTCTGCTCTGTTTCTTCTCCACCACCACTATGTCTGGTTGGTCCATCTCCATCCTGTTAGTCTGTATCTGGAAGTCCCACAGGATCTTGGCTCAGTTGTTCTCCACAACCTTTGGAGGTGTTTCCCACCTTGACCTTGGGGTCTCCAGCCCGTACTCTGCACAGATGTTTCTGTACACTCTGCCCGCCACTTGGTTATGTTGCTCCATGTTTGTTTCCCTGCAGCATCTTACACGTGTTTGGGGTTTGTCCTGCCATAATGGTCCCTCCAGCACCTCTTCCTCTGGACCCCACTGTATGAGACATTTTCTGAGCACTTCATCTGCCGGGGCCTTGTCCTTAATGTTCTCAAGGAGCCTGGATGTTTCATCCTGGACAGTGGACACACTCACTAGTCCTTGGCCTCCTTCCTTCCGGCTTGCATATAGTCTCAGGGTGCTGGATTTAGGATGAACCCTCCACATGGTCGTGTCTTAATATCTGTGGTCTGTATCTCCTCCTTTGGTCAGTGCATGATTCCTGCTGGGATCTGATCACTGACAGGGCAGAGCTGTTGATTGCCTGGGCCTTGTTCTTCCATTGAGCTGCTTCTAAGGACTTGCCTCACTCTTTGCAGGTATTTGGCCATAGCCGCTTTCCTTGTTGCCTCTTCGAGGAGCCATTTGCTTGTGGGATACCAAGGTACTTGTAACTGTCCTCAACGTCTGCTATTGTTCCCTCTGGGAGTGAGACCCCCTCTGTGTGTTCTACCTTCCCTCTCTTTGTCACCATCCTGCTACATTTCTCAAGCTTGAATTACATCCCAATGTCTGTACTGTAGATCCTGGTGGTGTGGATCAGTGAGTCGATGTCGTCCATGTAGAGGAGGTGACTGATGGTGGCTCCATTTCTGAGTCGCATCCATAGCCAGTGCCGTCGATCATTTGGCTGAGGGGGTTCAGATGCAGAACAGTAGTGGGTACAGTGAGTCTCCTTGGTATATGCCACATTTGATGGAAACTTGTGCAAGTGGCTTCCCATTGGCTTCAAGGGTGGTTTTCCACAACCGCATCGATAGCTATATATATATATATATATATATATATATATATATATATATATATATATATGGTGATGGCGAACCAACCAGACATAGTGGTGGTGGATAAGAAACAGAGCAGAGCCGTGGTGGTTGACATCACAATACCAAGCGATGGTAATATCAGGAAAAAGGAACACGAAGAAGCTAGAGAAATACCAGGGGCTCAAGGAAGAGCTGGAGAGAGTCTGGAAAGTAAAGGCATCAGTGGTGCCTGTGGTGATCGGACACTCGGGCTGTAACCCCCAAACTGGAAGAGGCTTCAACAGATACCAGGAAAAAACAATGGAACATCTCAGTCCAGAAAAGTGCAGTACTGGGAACAGCAAAGATACTGCGCAGAACTGTCAAGCTCCCAGGCCTCTGGTAGACGACCCGAGCTGAATGAGGGTGAGAGACCAACCACCGTGGAAGGTGAGAAAACACACATATATATATATATATATATATATATATATATATATATATATATATATATATATATATATATATACACATATACATATACATATACATATATATATATATATATATATTCAATTCAATTCAAATTTATTTATATAGCACATTTAAAACAACTTCAGTTGACCAAAGTGCTTCACATACAAGTCAACAGCAACAGCATAGAAGAAACAGTTACATATACAAATATACCGAAAACATGTTAAAACTACCAAGATAAACTGACCAGCTCGAACTAAACACCAGGGAGAAGAGGTGAGTTTTCAGTCTTGTCTTAAACTGTGTTACAGACTGAGAGGATCTGACAGCAAGAGGAAGGCTGTTCCATAGTCTGGGCGCTGCCACAGAAAAACCTCTGTCACCTCTTGTCTTGAGACGAGTTTTGGGCTCGACCAACAGGAGCTGGTCGGCTGATCTCAGGGTCTGGGGGGAGTATAGGGCTGCAGTAACTCCCTCAAGTAGACTGGACCCATGGAGTGCAGACATTTGAAAACAATTAACAACATTTTAAATTGCACCCGGTATAGGACAGGAGCCAGTGCAGGTCACACAGAAGAGGTGTGATGTGTTCACATTTTTTAGTATTTGTCAGCAGACGAGCTGCCGCGTTCTGGACGTGTTGTATGCGTTGCAGGAGCCCTGGTCTAACCCTACATATAAAGAATTACAATAGTCCAGGCATGATGTCACGAAAGCATGGATCACTTTTTTGAACTCTGCCCGTGGGAGGTCGGGCTTTACTTTAGCGAGGAGCCTTAACTGAAAGAAGCTGGACTTAATCACAGCGTTAATGTGCTTGTCCAGTTTGAACGTGGAGTCCACAATCACTCCAAGATTCTTCACTGCAGGAGACAATAGGAGGACAGGGGACCAATCACACTGTCCTGCCCAATCAATGGATTAATTTGCCCAAACACCACAATCTCTGTTTTTTTATTATTTAGATTCAGGAAGTTTGCGCTCAACCAGGTTTGTACGTCCCTGAGACAGTCCTGCAGAGCTTTAATAGAACATCAGTTGCAGTCACTGGCAGATAAATTTGAATATCATCTGCAAAGCAGTGAAAAGTGACATTGTGCTTTCTAAAAACATCACCCAGGGGGAGCATATACAGAGCAAAGAGCCGGTGCTAATGTAGAACCCTGAGGCACACCGTAGTGTAAAGGAGACACTGAAGAGGAGTACTGCCCTAAATTTACAGAAAAACTCCTGTCAGACAGATAAGACCGGAACCAACAGAGCGCTGTGCCCTTAATGCCCACATGTGTCTCCAGGCGAGACAGAAGGACGCTGTGATCCACCGTGTCAAAAGCGGCTGTTAAGTCTAAAAGCAAAAGAACAGCGGATTTCCCAGAGTCAACAGTTAAAAGCAGGTCATTAAAAACTTTTAAAAGAGCTGTTTCAGTACTATGGCTGAGATTTAAAACCAGATTGGAATTTTTCACCAATTTCATTAAAATTAAGGTAAGCCTGTAGTTGGTCATAAGCAACCTTCTCTAAAACCTTAGATAAAAATGGTAACTTTGAGACAGGGTCTAAAATTACTAAGAACATTTGGGTCAAGATTTGGCTTTTTGATAAGTGGTTGTACTACATGTTTCAGGGCAGTGGGAAAACAACCAGACATCAGAGACATGTTCACAACATGAGCAATATAAGGTCCAATAGAATCAAAAATGTCCTTGAACAGACGGCTTGGAATAATATCTAGAGGACAGGAGGAAGGCTTTAGCTGTTGAACAATTTTTTTCAGGTCGAGAAGAGACACTGGTTCAAAACTCTCAAAGACTGAATTACAGACTGTTGAAGCTACAAGGTCCACAGCAGAAGGCACTGACAGTCTAAGAGCAGAGACTTTATCCCTAAAGAATGATAAAAACTTTTCACAGAGGGTAGATGAGGGCACAGCCACATTTGTCATACATGGATTTACCAGAGTCTTCAAAGTATTAAAAAGCATCTGAGGTTTGTGGCAGTTTGTTGATACCATGTTTGATATAAAACTACATTTCGCAGCTTTAACTACCCTCTGATATTCGACCAAACTGTCTCTTAATATTTGCAGGGAGACCTGTAGGCGGTCTTTTTTTCCATTTCCTCTCAGCGCGTCTACATGCGCGCCTAATCTCACGCGTATTTTTCATTGAGCCAAGGCTGTGCCATGGGCTTAGCGCTTTAGCCTTAATGGAGCCACTGCATCCAGAAACTCACTACAAGTGTCATTGAAACAAGAGAGCAGAACATTCGGCCTGATGTTCTTGCCAGTCGTCTTGGTTCATAATTCCCGATGCATTGAACAGACCAGAAAACAAAGACGCAGTCATAGAGTTAATTGTGCGCACTCGGCGCGCTGAGGCGCACAGACTAACCACAGTGTGGGGCAGCGTTATAGAGAACAACACGGCAAAGTGTCCGAAAAATGGGTTTCGCAAATCTCCATTAGATTTACATTAAGACCAAAAGACAATACCAAGTCCAGTGTGTGTCCTTTTTCATNACCGCATCGATAGCTATATATATATATATATATATATATATATATATATATATATATATATATGGTGATGGCGAACCAACCAGACATAGTGGTGGTGGATAAGAAACAGAGCAGAGCCGTGGTGGTTGACATCACAATACCAAGCGATGGTAATATCAGGAAAAAGGAACACGAAGAAAGCTAGAGAAATACCAGGGGCTCAAGGAAGAGCTGGAGAGAGCCTGGAAAGTAAAGGCATCAGTGGTGCCTGTGGTGATCGGACACTCGGGCTGTAACCCCCAAACTGGAAGAGGCTTCAACAGATACCAGGAAAAACAATGGAACATCTCAGTCCAGAAAAGTGCAGCACTGGAAACAGCAAAGATACTGCGCAGAACTGTCAAGCTCCCAGGCCTCTGGTAGACGACCTGAGCTGAATGAGGGTGAGAGACCAACCACCGTGGAAGGTGAGAAACACACATTTTATATATATATATATATATATATATATATATATATATATATATAATATATATATATATATATATATTCAATTCAATTCAAATTTATTTATATAGCACATTTAAAACAACTTCAGTTGACCAAAGTGCTTCACATACAAGTCAACAGCAACAGCATAGAAGAAACAGTTACATATACAAATATACCGAAAACATGTTAAAAACTACCAAAGTAAACTGACGAGCTCGAACTAAACACCAGGGAGAAGAGGTGAGTTTTCAGTCTTGTCTTAAACTGTGTTACAGACTGAGAGGATCTGACAGCAAGAGGAAGGCAATGTTCCATAGTCTGGGCGCTGCCACAGAAAAAGCCTCTGTCACCTCTTGTCTTGAGACGAGTTTTGGGCTCGACCAACAGGAGCTGGTCGGCTGATCTCAGGGTCTGTGGGGGAGTATAGGGCTGCAGTAACTCCCTCAAGTAGACTGGACCCATGGAGTGCAGACATTTGAAAACAATTAACAACATTTTAAATTGCACCCGGTATAGGACAGGGAGCCAGTGCAGGTCACACAGAAGAGGTGTGATGTGTTCACATTTTTTAGTATTTGTCAGCAGACGAGCTGCCGCGTTCTGGACGTGTTGTATGCGTTGCAGGAGCCCTGGTCTAACCCTACATATAAAGAATTACAATAGTCCAGGCGTGATGTCACGAAAGCATGGATCACTTTTTCGAACTCTGCCCGTGGGAGGTCGGGCTTTACTTTAGCGAGGAGCCTTAACTGAAAGAAGCTGGACTTAATCACAGCGCTAATGTGCTTGTCCAGTTTGAACGTGGAGTCCACAATCACTCCAAGATTCTTCACTGCAGGAAGACAATAGGAGGACAGGGGACCAATCACACTGTCCTGCCCAATCAATGGATTAATTTGCCCAAACACCACAATCTCTGTTTTTTTATGATTTAGATTCAGGAAGTTTGCGCTCAACCAGGTTTGTACGTCCCTGAGACAGTCCTGCAGAGCTTTAATAGAACATCAGTTGCAGTCACTGGCAGATAAATTTTGAATATCATCTGCAAAGCAGTGAAAAGTGACATTGTGTGCTTTCTAAAAACATCACCCAGGGGGAGCATATACAGAGCAAAGAGGGCCGGTGCTAATGTAGAACCCTGAGGCACACCGTAGTGTAAAGGAGACACTGAAGAGGAGTACTGCCCTAAATTTACAGAAAAACTCCTGTCAGACAGATAAGACCGGAACCAACAGAGCTGTGCCCTTAATGCCCACATGTGTCTCCAGGCGAGACAGAAGGACGCTGTGATCCACCGTGTCAAAAGCGGCTGTTAAGTCTAAAAGCAAAAGAACGGCGGATTTCCCAGAGTCAACAGTTAAAAGCAGGTCATTAAAAACTTTTAAAAGAGCTGTTTCAGTACTATGGCTGAGATTTAAAACCAGATTGGAATTTTTCACCAATTTCATTAAA
>NW_026571018.1:39794334-39826834 GCF_026225935.1 Boleophthalmus pectinirostris
GAAAATAAATCTGAAAAACCTGAGAGAAGTTTGAAAGAGCAAAGAAATGTGTAGTGTATTTACTGAAAAAAAGTATGAAGGTAAATTAAAATGACTTAAATTTAGAACATTTGATTTTATTTGAGTCGATTCAACTTGAAAAGTGAAATTATCGACCAATGAAACAAGAAACATTCGATTTTTTTTCTTATTTTGTGGACATAATGTTTTATTTTGTTTCTTATTTTAAATGCAGCAAAATTTATTTTCATATTTTAAAATGTAATTATTCTAACTCATGTTCGTCTCAGAACAGTTTTCTTTAATTTCGCACTCGTTTTACAGTTTTATTATTAACAACCACCCAAAAAAAAACCAAAAAAAAAAAAAACCCAGTTTTTTATTTTGAAAATCTGGTCACCCTAACACATTTTTTTTTTACAATTTACTTTTTGTTGTCTTCGTTTTCTGATGTTTGTGCAGCACTTTGGAAACGGTTTTGCGGTTAGAAAATTTTTATCTTCAAAAATTTAGATTTAAATTTAGAACATTTGACTTTTATTTGAGTCGATTCAACTTGAAAAGTGAAATTATTAACCAAATTCAAGAAACATTCGATTTTGTTTCTTATTTTAAGTACAAAAAGTTTTATTTTGTTTCTTATTTTAAGTGCGGCAAAATGTATTTTCATATTTTAAAAAGTGATTATTCTGACTCATGTTCGTCTCAAAACAGTTTTATTATTAACAACCACCAAAAATATTTATTTTTCTCCAGTTTTCTTTCTTTTTATTTTTATTTTTTTTAAGTACATTTGGTCACTGAATATAAATCTCAGACTTACCGGCGACTGATAAATTGTATTGTGCAAATATTGTTTAGTGAATATGTGAATGTGTACGAGTGTGTGAGTGTGTGAATTGGTTTGTTATTATTTTTATTTTATTTTATTTTTTCGGTTGTATGTTGACCTGTGTTAA
Organism: Boleophthalmus pectinirostris; assembly: GCF_026225935.1. Lineage (NCBI taxonomy): Eukaryota > Metazoa > Chordata > Actinopteri > Gobiiformes > Gobiidae > Boleophthalmus > Boleophthalmus pectinirostris. Next base: position 39,795,294 of record NW_026571018.1, read on the forward strand.
TAACGTGGTCAGTTGTTCATGTGAAAGTTTTAATTTAATTATAATATTGGGGAAAACAAACAAACAAACAAAAAAAAAACACCAAAAAAAAAAAAAAAAAAAAAAAAAAAAACCGGAAACGTCCCAGTTTTTTATTTTGAAAATCTGATCAGCCCCAAACTGGTGTGAACACATTTTTTCCAATTTACTTTTTTGTTGTGTTCATTTTCTGATGTTTGTGCAGCACTTTGGAAACGGTTTTTGTGTTTAAAAATTAAATTTCAATTTGTAAAATAACGCAGGTTTTTTTTCTCGCGGTGCTTTTATTGTGAAGGTCCGCGGGGCAGAAGTGCGGCTGCTTCCGTGGAGCCTGTGACAGCGGCAGCTCCAGGTCCAGGTCCAGGTCTGGGTCCGGGTCCGGGTCTCGTCTCCTCGGGGTTTTTTTTCTCCTCGTGCCCCCCCCTCCCACCGCGCGTGTCCATGTCTCCAGCCGCGCGCGCGCTCTGAACCCCCCCGCCGTGCGTCACCCCCGAGCGTCAAATGCGCAGACGGAAACGATGGAGCTGCACATTCTCGAGCACAGGCTGAAAGTGGCGAGCATCGAGCGGGAGGGCATCCAGGTCTGCACGCACGGACTCGTCAAGCTCGCCTTCCTCTCGTCCAGGACCAGGTACGGACCCGGCGGCGGCGGCGCGGACCCGAGGCGCGGACCGGACCCGGGGCTGAGGCGCTGCGGCCGGGCGCAAGGGGAAGGGGAAGGGGGGGGCACGGAGCTTGTTTATGTCGCTGCTTCTTCTTCTTCTTCTTCTTCTTCTTCTTCTTCTGCTGTTGCTCGGGTCCAGACAGAGCGGTGCTTCGCGTTAGAAAAACAGGCCGAAGCTGAAGCAGAAGTGCAGAAGTGCAGAAGTGTGGAAGTGTGGAAGTGTGGAAGTGTGAAGTGTGGAAGTGTGGAAGTGTGAAGTGTAGGCCGAGTTTTACGCGCTGTGACTTTAAGACAGCAGCAAAAACAGACCAAAAATAGTGAAGTAGAAAATGCACTGGACAAAAACAACATGTACGGAAATGAAAACGACTTAAATTTAAAACATTTGACGTGATTTGAGTCGATTCAACTTGAAAAGTGAAATTATCGACCAATGGAACAAGAGTTTTTATTAATTCAACCGACATCTGATTTTGTTTCGTGTTTTTAGTACAAAAAGTTGTTATTTTTCTTATTTTAAGTACAAGAAAGATCATTTTACTTCTGCTATAAAACAAAATAAACGACTCAGAACGAGTGAGAAAAAATAAATCTGAAAACAACATGAAGAATTTTTAAAATCTTGGTCAGATCAGAGAAATTTGTAGTGTGTTTACTGAAAAAAACAACATCCAGGTAAATTAAAATGACTTAAACATTTGATTTTATTTGAGTCAATTCAACTTGAAAAGTGAAATTATCGACCAATGGAACAAGAGTTTTTATTAATTCAAGCAACATTTGATTTTGTTTCATATTTTTAGTACAAAAAGTTGTTATTTTTCTTATTTTAAGTTCATAAAGTTGTATTTTTATATTTTAAGTACAAAAAGTCTTGTTCCTCTGCAGATCATTTCACTTTTCAAGTGAAATTTACTCAAATCATGATGAAATTTTCTTAATTCAAGTCGTTTTAACTTGACTAGATTTAGTTTTTTACAGTTTGGACTCTGTATTTTAAAACTTTTATCAGGTTATTCTGACATTATTGTCCTGGTCCTGGTCCTGGTCCTGGTCTTGGTCTGGTCTGGTCTGGTGGTCTTGGTCTTGGTCTTGGTCCTGGTCTTGGTCCTGGTCTTGGTCTGGTCTTGGTCTGGTCTGGTCCTGGTCTTGGTCTTGGTCCTGGTCTTGGTCTTGGTCTGGTGGTCCTGGTCCTGGTCCTGGTCTTGGTCCTTGGTCTTGGTCTTGGTCTTGGTCCTTGGTCTGGTCCTGGTCCTGGTCCTGGTCTTGGTCTTGGTCCTGGTCCTGGTCTTGGTCTTGGTCTTGGTCTTGGTCTTGGTCCTGGTCTTGGTCCTTGGTCCTGGTCCTGGTCTTGGTCCTGGTCCTGGTCTGGTCTGGTCTGGTCCTTGGTCTGGTCTTGGTCCTGGTCCTGGTCTTGGTCTGGACTCTGGTCCTGGTCTGGTCCTGGTCTTGGTCCTGGTCCTGGTCCTGGTCTTGGTCTTGGTCCTGGTCTTGGTCCTGGTCTTGGTCTTGGTCTGGTCTTGGTCTTGGTCTTGGTCCTGGTCTTGGTCCTGGTCCTGGTCTGGTCCTGGTCTTGGTCTGGTCCTGGTCCTGGTCTTGGTCCTGGTCCTGGTCTTGGCTGGTCCTGGTCCTGGTCTTGGTCCTTGGTCTGGTGGTCTTGGTCTTGGTCCTTGGTCCTGGTCCTGGTCTTGGTCCTGGCTGGTCCTGGTCCTGGTCCTGGTCTTGGTCCTGGTCTGGTCCTGGTCCTGGTCTGGTCTGGTGGTCCTTGGTCCTTGGTCCTTGGTCTTGGTCCTGGTCTTGGTCCTGGTCTTGGTCTTGGTCCCTGGTCTTGGTCTTGGTCTTGGTCTTGGTCCTGGTGGTCCTGGTCCTGGTCCTGGTCTTGGCCTTGGTCCTGGTCCTGGTTCTGGTGGTCTGGTGGTCTTGGTCTTGGTCCTGGTGGTCCTTGGTCTTGGTCCTGGTCTGGTCTTGGTCTTGGTCTTGGTCCTTGGTCCTGGTCCTGGTCCTGGTCTTGGTCCTGGTCCTGGTCTTGGTCCTGGTCCTGGTCCTGGTCCTGGTCTTGGTCCTGGTCCTGGTCCTTGGTCCTGGTCTTGGTCCTGGTCTTGGTCCTGGTCCTGGTTTAGCCCTGGTCCTGGTCCTGGTCCTGGTCCTGGTCCTGGTCCTGGTCTGAGTGTGGTTTTTTGTTGCAGGTGTAAGTTCTTCAGTTTGACGGAGACTCCGGAGGATTTCACCATCATCGTGGACGAAGAAGGATTCAAAGGTGAGACTCGAAAATCCACTCAGGTCCAACACGACCAGAGTTAAAACAAATCGCACAAAACCACGTTCTAATGTTCTAATGTTCTGATGTTCTAATGTTCTAATGTTCTGATGTTCTGATGTTCTCATGTTCCTCGTCACACTGGAGCTGGAGAATCTGTGTGTCGTTCGTTCATTCGTTTTTCAAAATAAAACCAAAAAAAATAAAACATTTTCTTCATTATTTGTTTCCAAAACCAAAATGAAAAAAAAAAACAGATAAAGATTCGTTTTTTTCAGTTTTTAGTTTTTGATTTTGTGTTTAAATTATAAATGGAAAAAACGGATAAAGGACTCAACCAAGACTCAACCAGGACTGAACCTGGACTAAACCAGAGCTGAACCGTTTTCAGTCCCAACCTCAGTCCCGGTCTGGTCCCGGTCTCGGTCTCAGTCCCGGTCTCAGTCTCGGTCTGAGTCTCAGTTCCGGTCTCAATCCCAGTCCCAGTCCCGGTCTGAGTCCCAGTCTCAGTCCCAGTCTCAGTCTCAGTCCCAGTCTCAGTCCCGGTCTCAGTCCCGGTCTCGGTCTGGTCCTGGACCTGGTTCAGTCCGTTATCAATTTTTTTCCATTTTTAATTTAAACACAAAATCGAAAACTGAAAAAAATCGAATCATCTGTTTTTTCATTTTGGTTTTGGAGACAAACAATGAAGAAAATTTTTTATTTTTTTTTTCATTTTCTTATTTTTGGTTTTATTTTGAAAAACAAACGAACAAACGACAAACAGATTCTGGAGTTGTGTTTTGTTTCATTCACATGTTTGAGAAACTCTAACCACGTTTTAATCCAGAATAAAAATAATTAAATTGTGAATCAAAATGAATTCTCCTTTTAAAAAGTCCACGTAAACATTTAACTCCTGATGAAAATTATTATTCGGAATTAAACGGTTTGTTTGTGACGTAAACTCGTACACGACCTGAGCTCATGTGACCAGAGTCGAGTCTGTTCACAATCAAAAGCGCAAATATTTTCAACCCTCAAATTCAACAGTGTAAAATTCAGAGTGTAAAAATCGCAGTGAAAAAAAAAAAAATCAATTTAAGGTGTTTTTTTTTTTTTTAATATGGAATTTTAAACAAGTTGAAAAAATACAGAGAAAATTTCAGTGACAAAAATCCAGAATAAAAATAATTCAAACATGTTTTTTCAGAATTAAAAAAAGTGAAAGTGAGAGATTCAGCAGGATTTAAAATTCAAAATCTGATGGAACAAATTTTCTTCCACAATAGTACAGACGCAGCTTTGGAGGTCAGATCATCCGGAAGTGCACATCAGCATGCTAGTTGTTAATATTACTGTTTCAAATGATTTAGTTCTAAATCAGGACCAAACCAAGACTTTTAAAAAACGTTTTTATTCGTGTAAAGTTTTTTTTTTTAAACGTTTTGATTTGTGTAAAGTCCTTTCTTTTTTTTACGTTTTTATTCGTGTAAAGTCCTTTTTTTTTTTTTTTTTTTTTTAGTTTTTTATTCATGTAAAGTTGTTTCTTTTTTTTAAAAACATTTTTATTTGTGTAAAGTCATTTTTTTTTCTTTTTTTAAACATTTTTTATTCATGTAAAGTCATTTTTAAAAAAAAACGTTTTTATTCGTGTAAAGTCGTTTTTTTGTTTGTTTGTTTTTTAAACGTTTTTATTCGTGTAAAGTCGTTTTTTTCTTTTTTTAAACATTTTTTATTCATGTAAAGTCTTTTAAAAAAAAAAACGTTTTTGTTCGTGTAAAGTCGTTTCTTGTTTTTATTCGTGTAAAGTTGTTTTGTTTTGTTTTTTAACGTTTTTATTCATGTAAAGTGGTTCCTTTTTTTTTTTTTTTTTTTACGCGTTGGTGTAAAGTGGTTTCTGGGTCGGTCTCTCCTCGGCTGCCGGACAACAGCTCCTGACCTGCTCTGGTGTTTGTTCTTCTCCGGCTCGTCCGCCTCCGTCTCCACGGCAACAGCCCCGGGGCAGCAGGACGCCGCCCGCGACCCCAACGCCACCGGGAGGAAGCGCGTCGTCCGTTTTTCAAAATAAAACGAAAACGAAAGAAAACGAAAAAACAAAAAAGACCCCAACTATTTTCTTCATTATTTGTCTCCAAAACGTCGATTGGTTTTTGCTCCTCATGACGAGTTTCTAAACACTTTTCTCGACTCTCACAGACCAGAGCCGAGTTTTTGTCGTCACTGTAATTTTAACGATGACTAGCATGCTAACGCGCACTTCCTGATCATTGGAATTATGTACTTGTGGTCAGAGGCAGACGGGACACAGCGGATTTATTTTGACCTCAAGAGACAAAAAAAAATACACGTTTGTCAAAAAATACTGAAAAAAACTATACTAAGGAATAAACTCGATACTCGATACTCGATACTTGATACCGATTCTGATCCTACGATGAAAATAAAAACTCTCTTTAGATGATCTGTGATTTTCCACTTTAATTTGTAGAACTTTATTTTCTGTTCACGTGTGACTGAAATCTGTTTCTAAACCAGGACTAAACCAGGTCTAAACCAGGACTAAACCAGGTCTAAACCAGGACTAAACCAGGTCTAAAACCAGGACTAAAACCAGGACTAAACCAGGACTAAACCAGGTCTAAACCAGGTCTAAACCAGGTCTAAACCAGGTCTAAACCAGGTCTAAAACCAGGACTAAACCAGGTCTAAACCAGGTCTAAACTAAGTCTGAACCAGGATTAAACTAGGACTAAACTAGGTCTAAAACCAGGACTGAACCAGGACTAAACCAGGTCTAAACCAGGACTAAACCAGGTCTAAACCAGGTCTAAAACCAGGTCTAAAACTAGGACTAAAACCAGGACTAAAACCAGGTCTAAACCAGGTCTAAAACCAGGTCTAAAACCAGGACTAAAACCAGGACTAAAACCAGGTCTAAACCAGGTCTAAAACCAGGACTAAACCAGGACTAAACCAGGACTAAACCAGGTCTAAACCAGGTCTAAACCAGGTCTAAACCAGGTCTAAACCAGGTCTAAACCAGGACTAAACCAGGTCTAAAACCAGGACTAAACCAGGACTAAACCAGGCTAAACCAGGTCTAAAAACCAGGTCTAAACTAGGTCTAAACCAGGTCACCAGGACTAAACCAGGTCTAAACCAGGTCTAAACCAGGACTAAACCAGGTCTAAACCAGGACTAAACCAGGACTAAACCAGGACTAAACCAGGTCTAAACTAAGTCTGAACCAGGATTAAACTAGGACTAAACCAGGTCTAAACCAGGACTAAACTAGGATTAAACTAGGACTAAAACCAGGACTAAACCAGGACTAAACTAGGATTAAACTAGGACTAAACCAGGACTAAACCAGGTCTAAACCAGGTCTAAAACCAGGGCTAAAACCAGGGCTGAACCAGGGCTGAACCAAATCAGGACTAACCTAGGTCTAAACTGGGACTGAACCAGGTCTAAACCAGGACTAAAATAGGACTATACTAGGACTGAACCAGGACTGAACCAGGTCCATGTGTGTATTTTAGTCTCTGTGTCTTATAATTGTTCTGCTCCAGCTCCAGATCGTTCTAAAGGTTCTACAGGTTCTACAGGTTCTAAAGGTTCTACAGGTTCTAAAGGTTCTAAAGGTTCTACAGGTTCTAAAGGTTCTACAGGTTCTACAGGTTCTACAGGTTCTGCTCGGTCCTGAAAATGGGCCTCTTTTTTCAGGCTCCAGACTCGAGGACCACGAGGTTCTGGTTTAGTTTCTGGTTTTGTTCTGACGTTGGGTGTTTTGCCGTTGTCCCGTCAGAGCTGCCGCAGACGGAGCACATGAGCGTCGCCGAGGCCACGTGGTTGGCGCTGAACGTGGTGTCGGGCGGCGGGAACGCGTCCAGCGCTCAGCCCATCGGAGTCACCAAAATCGCCAAGTCCGTCATCGCGCCGCTCGCCGACCACAACATCTCCGTGTTCATGCTGTCCACGTACCAGACGGACTACATCCTGGTGAGTCTCTCCGGGTCGAGCGCTTCTCTCCACTCTGTTCTGACGTCGTTTTGTTTCGTTCGTTCGCACGTTTAACGCAAAAAAACACTCGACGATCACCACGGAACTAACGGTAAAAGGAGCTGTTCTCTCGAGAGTCCAGGGCCACGTTTACGTCATGTTTTTTAAGTCCAAATTAACTGTTCTTTATTATTATTATCGTGATTTTCGGACTCTAGATCGCACTTTTTTTCTGACGTAAATAAAGTGTCCGACGTAAATAAAGTGCCCGATGTAAAGTGACCAACATGAATGAATGAATGTTTATATGACATAAAGTGCCCGACGTAAAGTGTCTGACGTAAATAAAGTGTCTGACGTAAATAAATAAAGTGTCCGACGTAAATAAAGTGTCCGACGTAAATAAATAAAGTGTCCGACGTAAATAAATAAAGTGCCCGACGTAACTAAAGTGCCCGACGTAACTAAAGTGCCCGACGTAACTAAAGCGCCCCGACGTAACTAAATAAATAAAGTGCCCGACGTAAATAAAGTGTCCGACGTAAATAAAGTGTCCGACGTAAATAAATAAAGTGCCCGACGTAAATAAATAAATAAAGTGCCCGACGTAACTAAAGTGTCCGACGTAAATAAATAGTGTCCGACGTAAATAAAGTGACCGACGTAAATAAAGTGTCCGACGTAAATAAATAAAGTGTCCGACATAAATAAATAAAGTGCCCGACGTAAATAAAATGTCTGACGTAAATAAAGTGTCCGACGTAAATAACGTAAATAAATAAAGTGTCCGACGTAACTAAAGTGCTAGACGTAAATAAAGTGATCAGTGTAAATAAGTGCATGCAGCTGCACGTTGCGTGAGCAGGCGGGATGATAAACTTCAGTCCCACAAACTAAATCTGAGTGTAAAGTAAAATATACAAATGATTCATGTTTGTCTGTCATTCATCATTTGTGCTGAAGATTTGATTTGACGTTAATAAAAACATTTTAAAGAGCCTAAACTTCCGGACGTGCTCTAATCTCACGAAACATTTTAGACAATTCCTTTCCACTTCTCCGTGTTTAACACTGTAGAACCTTTAAAAAAAAAAGTTTTAAGTGTTATACAATCTGCATTATATTTACAGTGTCGTGAGTGAAATTATAAACTCAAACTTGTGTTCAGACGCTGCTTTTCTTTCTTGGAATTCTGTCGTTGTTTAACAGAGTTTGGTGTTAGAAGAACTTTAACTTTAAACTCTTTCGGTCATGATCCACGGGGCTGGAGTTCGTCTTTTGTTTTTGTTTTGCGGCAAAATGTGAATCAATAAACTCAGGTCGTTTCTCTTCATTAGTTTTGTGGAGTTTTGTTAAAGTCGTCACTTGAGCAGAAATTACCTCATATAATTTACACAAAAATAATAATGAATAATTTTAGAAATGATCTCGCACAAATGAAAACAGCCACAGCACTTTTTTTTATAATTTTCAGCTGTTTTGAGGCTGTTTTACATTTTGACGGGCTGGACGACGTCATCCACCCAAAATAAAACTGCAAATATCTTAAGAATCAGAACTAAACTTTGTGCTTTGTTTGTGCTGCAGAAAAGACTGACTCCATTTTGGGCGTTTCAGTGTTTTCTAAACTTTTTTTCCGGGGGCCCACATTTTAAAAGTCAAAAACCTTTGCGACCCGAGTCCATAAACATTATTCATAAATCACAAAATAAAGGTGGATTTTTTCATTATTGAACATTAACGAGGATATTTTATTGTCGACTCACTGATCGTGTCTCTGAACAAATATTTTATTATTACTCAAGTTTGAAACGATGAAAAACACTGAAGCAGCAATAAAAGGATCCAGACGTCGCCTGTTTGGACTTTAAATGTAGCACATTTCTTTTTCTTTTCAACATTCAACTGAACCAGAAATATTGGGACAAAACAGTCAATAAAATAATTACAAATAGATGTCTGAACATTCCAACAGACAATCCGTGTGTCATTCGTTTTTCAATATAAAACCAAAAATAAGAAAACAAAAAAAACAACAGTTTTCTTCATTATTTGTCTCCAAAAACAAAATGAAAAAACAGATAACGATTTGTTTTTTCAGTTTTTGATTTTGTGTTTAAATGAAGAATGGATAAAGCAGATAACGGTCGTTTACGTGACTCCCGTGACTGTGATGCCGAAATTTTGCGCCGCATACGGACTGAACCAGGACTGACCCAGGGCGGGACCAGGGCGGGACCAGGGCGGGACCAGGGCGGGACCAGAGTGACTCCGAGCTTTGACTCTGAGCCTCCGCGGGGTCCGAGCCTCAGCTTCGAGCTCCAGTCCTGCCGTGGGCTCTGAGCCTCCGGTCTGGTCCTGGTCTCAGTCCCGGACCTGGATCAGTCCTGATTCAGTCTGTATGCAGTGCAAAAGTTTGGCATCACAGTCACGGGAGTCACGTAAACGACCGTTATCTGCTTTTTCCATTCTTCATTTAAACACAAAATCGAAAACTGAAAAAACAAATCGTTATCTGTTTTTTCATTTTGGTTTTGGAGACAAATAACGAAGAAAACTGTTGTTTTTTTGTTTTCTTATTTTTGGTTTTATATTGAAAAACAAATGAACGAACGACACTTGGATTACAGACCCACATGCAAATTGTGATAAGGCGACCCCCCCCCCCCCCCCCCCCCCCCAGAGCATTTTGAAACTTCCCCAACTTGACCTATAAAAGAATCGTTAACATCTCCAAAACTAAAACGACACAAACCAAACTCTCTGCAGCACAAACGATTCTCATTCTTTTTGTGTCTTTTTGTGTTTGACGGGGCGACTTCAGGCAGGTGCGCCCAGACCCTGCCCCTGTCGCTCCTTTCACCTGCCTGTGCTCTGCCTCTGCTCTGCCTCCTTGTGGACAGGTGCGGGAGCGCGACCTGCCCATGGTCATGCACACGCTGTCGTCCGAGTTCACGCTGTTCCGCGTGGTCAACGGAGAGACGGTCGCCGCCGCGCTCCTCGGCGTCACCAACGGCTTCGACAAACCCAAACTCGGTACTGAAGCCAAAAACGGTGAAGATACTGAGACTGTGCAGGGGCATCACGCCGGGGGGGTTCTACATGTCTGTCTATGGTGGAATGTTTCTGATGTTACCACAGTGACAACAGCAAACACGGGCCATGTTTACATGAGGTGTTTTAATTCTGAATGAAAATGTTCTGAGTTAAAATATTCTGCTTGGAGTTTAGATGGAAATAATAACTCAGAATTGATTAAATTAAATTGTTTTTATTTATTACACTTCAGCTGCTCCCGGCTTTTCTGTCGTTAAACATGGAGATGCCTTAATTTCGAATCATCATTTTCATTGGGAATTAGTGTTTAGCTGTTTTTTTTTTAAGGTGTAATAAATTTTTATTCAGAATTAAATCATTTTTATTCGGAATTAAAGCTCTCATGTAACCGTGGAAACTGTAAAAAAAAAAGTTTTAAGATTCTTTGAACTAAATACCGAAGTGATTTAAAGAGCACGTTTGCACTTCCTTCTGCTCGGATTGTTCATGTTCACGTTCATGCTCATGTTCACGTTCACTCACGTTCACATTCATGCTCATGTTCATGTTCATGCTCATGCTCATGCTCATGCTCATCTTCATGTTCATGTTCATGTTCACGTTCATGTTCATGTTCACGTTCATGTTCATGTTCATGTTCATGTTCATGCTCATGTTCATGCTCATGCTCATGCTCATGTTCACGTTCACGTTCATGCTCACGTTCATGTTCATGTTCATGTTCACGTTCACGTTCCTGTTCATGTTCATGTTCATGTTCATGTTCATGTTCATGTTCATGTTCTCACGTTCACGTTCATGTTCATGTTCATGCTCATGCTCATGTTCAGGAGTTTGGTTCGACACTAAAAGGTGAGCGTGACGTCCGTTCAGACCAGAGTGTCCAGAAACACGCCGGCGCCTCTAGTCGGAGCCTTTGTGTTCGAGTTCCTCTGTGGACGAACGGGAGAAAAATACTTGAGGCGTGTCCAGAGCGTCGGCTGCTCTGGAAACAAGAGACATTTTCCGTCTTTTCCCAAAACGATGGACCAGACTGAGAGACTTTAGTGTTTTTACATAAAACCATTGGAGCACGAGATCGACTTGACAACTGCGATATGAATATATGTGTACTCCACTAATGACACTGGTCCGGTCCTGGTCCGGTCCTGGTCCGGTCCTGGTCCGGTCCTGGTCCGGTCCTGGTTCAGTCCTGACGATTGGTGGTTGGGGTGTGTATATATTTATACTCTGCTAATGTTTGTGGTTCCGGGTCTTTCTTCTTCTTCTATATAATAACGTTGTTGCGTCTGTGGATAGTCGTCCCCGATTGGTCCCCGCATCGCATCAGACGCCAAAAGTTCAGCATTTCCACCTTCTGATGCTGACGCCCTGGACGCGCGTCCAGACAGTCGACTCCTGAGCCCCGAGGCCCCGTTGACACCAGATTCTCACCTTGACGCTTTGACGCTCGAGTCTGAACGGACCTTGACTCACTGAAAAACTGTTGGCTGATGCTAACGCTAACACTAGTTTGTGACTGTCTTGTTCTTCAGAGGGAGGTGTTTAAAGCTCAGGTCCTCTCACCTGTTGGAGCTCAGGTCAGTCAGGTCAGATTGTGTTAAAATAAACCTCAGATTAAAGTCTAACTCGATTCAGAGATTCAGACGGAGCAGAGCCTCCAGTTACACCCCCAGAGACTGTGAATGACCTGAGCTGCCGAGTGACCTGAGTGTCCCTGTACTGTTTGGACTCCTCTCAGTGATGATGATGATGATGACGATGATGTTGATGACGTGTGTTTGGGTCGCAGCTCCTCGGCCGGTGATCCACCCGCTCTCCAGCCCCTCCAACCTGTTCTGTGTGACGAGCCTGGACCCCGACACACTGCCCCCGGTGGCCACGCTGCTCATGGACCTCATGTTCTACTCCGGCAGGTCGGTCTCCACACGCCGTCCACCCACCTGACCCCGTCCACTCTCACCTGACCACGCCCCGTACTCTCACCTGACCACACCCCGTCCACTCTCACCTGACCACGCCCCGTCCACTCTCACCTGACCACGCCCCGTCCACTCTCACCTGACCGCGCCCCGTCCACTCTCACCTGACTGACCGCACCCCGTCCACTCACATCTGACCGCCTGTCCACTTACACCTGACCACGCCCCCACTCTCACGACCCCCCCGTCCACTCTCACACCTGACCACGCCCCCACGCCCGTCCACTTACCTGACCTGACACGCCCCACGCCCCGTCCACTCACACCTGACCACACCCCGTCCACTCACACCTGACCACGGCCTGTAAACTTTCACCTGACCCCGAGAGTCGCCCCGGCTTTTGAGTCTCTAGTTCAGCAGAGTTCCAATTCATATCATCCAAAAGATTCTAGTGAAGGTGTGTGGAGTTTAAAAACACAGTGGAGCACTTCCTGTATTACATAAGGTAGAAGAGTGTTTTCAGTTTGAGAGAAAAGCTCGTGTTAAATGTGCAGGTTTGTGCCTTAAACATGTGAACGAAACAAAACAGGAGTCCAGGTGTGTGTGTGTGACGAGGAAACCACGTTGGAACAGAGAGTAGAGATGTCGCGTGCTGATACAGGAAGTGCTCCGTTGCGTTGCCGCTCTGCTGTGAGATGTGACGCGTCTGTTTTTTTTGTGTGTGTCAGTCCCAAAGACGGCGGCGCGTGTCCGGACGACGCCTCCAGAATCCGCTTCTTCTCCTTCTCGCTGATCGAGGGATACATCTCGCTGGTGATGGACGAGGAGGTCGCGCACAGGTACGTCGCTCCTCCGCGTTTTTAAAGTCTCAGGAGCCTCTGTGCGGCTCATCCACACCTGCGTTTGCTCCTCCAGGTTTCCCAATAACGTCCTGTTCACCAGCGCGTCCGGGGAGCTGTGGAAGATGGTGCGGATCGGGGGGCAGCCTTTAGGATTCGGTAAGAAAACGACATTTTTTTATTTTAAATTTCTCATTTCACACAATTTTCTGATTTGCTCTAATGACGTTTTACTCGTCACAGACCTGGAGTCGTGTTTTATTTCATTTACAAACCTGCATGTTTAGCACAAGTTCTTCTCCCAGACTGAAAACACTCTGTTCCACCTTGTGATGTCATGTGGTAATACAGCAAGTGCTCCACTGTGTTTTTAAACTCCACACACCTTCATTTGAATAGAATAGAACACAGTTACACGGTATAATGAAATTCAGAGCTGCTCCGTCAAACTGCAAGAATTTGGATAATTTCAGCCGCTTTGTGACATCACAAGGTGGAACAGAGCATTTTGAGTTTTGGAGATGTAGATCAGGAGAGTCAAACTCAAACTCAGAGGCCAAATTAAAAACTGGGACTAAGTCGTGGGCCAAACTAAACATTTATTGAAAAATTTCACCATCATCTGCAGGTTTTTTCTTCTTTGAAGATCTGTGATGTTAAATCTTTTCTGATTCAAATAAAAGTTTAATAAAAGTTTTGCTTAAACATTGAATCCAGAACAAACAGAAAATAAAATAATAACAGTTTAAATAAATCCTGTCTCTGTGGTCTGTGTGCAGCTGCAGCTCTGATACATGTTTGACATGATCTCACGGACCAAACAGAATTATATCAGGGCCACATTTGGCCCCTGGGCCTGAGTTTGACATGTCTGATGTAAACAGACTAATAATAGATAATAACAGAACATGACTTAAAGCTCACAGGGGTCAGATAATGTGACATGGGACCTTTAGAGACGACATACAGTTCTGTTTCTAAACATTCTGTGAAAATTTGAGGATATTTCAGCAAAAATTACCAAAATTATCCATCCATTTTCTTCCATTTATCTGGGGCCGGGTCGTGGGGGCGTCAGTCTAAGCAGGGACTCCCAGACTGAGGCGCCCAGGAGGCATCAGAACAGACGCCCGAGCAGCGGCTCTACTCCTCACTCCTCACTCCTGACTGAGCCCCTCACCCTGTCTAAGACGGCGCCCGGCCAACCTGCAGAGGAAACTCTTTCGCCAAAATTATTGGCCTGCAAAATGTCCGTTTTTTTGGGACACCCTGTACATCTATGTCGGGCACTTGGCGTTTGGTGTAAAACCGTCAATAAAAAACTGTTGCTAATGACGACGGGAGAGACCAGGATCCTGTGTTAATACGAACATTTAAAGACCAAAAAGACGAGTCTGAAGCAGCAGGTACAGAGAGGTGATGTTTTTTCAGTAGAACGTGAGTTGGAGCCGGAAGTGCGCCCGTGTTCACTTCCTGTTCGGGTCAGTCGTGTCCGTTCTAGAGTTTGGACTTGTTGTTTTTCGATCCCCTGACCTGAGCTCGTGTGGTCGTGAGCCGCCTGTCAAAAGCACCAAAAGGGTCAGTTACACCCCCGACACTGAGGCTTAAAAAAGAATGTGTAAACGGAGCCGCGCTGGAGTCCAGCCGCGCCTCAGGTCAGCCTCAGGTCTGCCTCAGGTCTGAGTGTTCCAACATGAAACCAGAGTCCACAGTGTCATTCCTCCTGACAGACTCTGCTCCGAGTCTGGACACACTTTTTCATCTGTGCTTCTTCTTTATTTCCGTGGTTATTTTCACGGTCGACTGGAACTGAAACATCCAAACTACGAATGGACTCAAACTCAAAATAACTACACTCATGTTTAAGATTTTATAAATAAAATCTAAAACAAAAGTGCTTTTATTTTTTTTTTTATTTGCACTTTTTAGTACTTTTTTGCACTTTTTCAGATGTGTCAAGAATAAGTGCTAAGATAATAATGTAGTCCAGGTTTTATGTTTTGATTCAGTCCCGGTTTAGTCCTTGTTTAGTTCTAGTTTAGTTCAGTCCCGATTCGGTCTTGATTCAGTCTTTGTTTGGTCCTGGTTCACAGTCCTGGTTCAGTCCCGGTTTAGTACTGGTCCAGACCCTATTCGGTCTTGATTTGGTCCTGTTTCAGTCCCAGTACAGTCCTGGTTTAGTCCTAATTCAGACCTGGTTTAGTCCTGGTTTCGTCCTAGTTTAGTCCTGGTTTAGTCCTTGTTTAGTCCTGGTTTAGTCCTTGTTTAGTCCTGTTTAGTCCTGGTTTAGTCCTTGGTTTAGTCCTGGTTTAGTCCTGGTTTAGTCCTGGTTTAGTCCTGGTTTAGTCCTGGTTTAGTCCTGGTTTAGTCCTGGTTTAGTCCTGTTTAGTCCTGGTTTAGTCCTTGTTTAGTCCTGGTTTAGTCCTGGTTTAGTCCTGGTTTAGTCCTGGTTTCCTGGTTTCCTGGTTTAGTCCTGGTTTAGTGGTTTCCTGGTTTAGTCCTGGTTTCCTGGTTTCCTGGTTTAGTCCTTGTTTAGTCCTGGTTTAGTCCTGGTTTAGTCCTGGTTTAGTCCTGGTTTAGTCCTGGTTTCCTGGTTTCCTGGTTTAGTCCTGGTTTAGTCCTGGTTTAGTCCTGGTTTAGTCCTTGTTTAGTCCTGGTTTAGTCCTGGTTTAGTCCTTGTTTAGTCCTGGTTTAGTCCTGGTTTAGTCCTGGTTTAGTAACCAGTTCTAACCCAAAAGAAATTGTTTTAGTTTTTTTTTTTTTTCCAGCTGTTTTGACTTGTACTTTTCTGTTGCTCAAACTCCAAATGTGTTCAAATAAACCCTCAGCCTTTTCAGCAGATCTCACATTATCATCAAAAATACTTTTACTTTTCAGTCTTGTTCTAAAATGTACTGAAGTAAAAGTAAAAGTACAGACACCTTTTTTACTTCAGTACTGTACTTTTACTTCAGGACTGGTCGTGTTCAAGTCCAGAAGTGAGTAAATGTAAATATTAAATGTCTGAAGTGTGTGTTTGTGTTTCAGACGAGTGTGGGATCGTGGCTCAGATCTCGGAGCCTTTGGCCACTGCCGACATTCCAGCCTATTACATCAGCACATTCAAGTTCGACCACGCGCTGGTGAGAATCGCACCCACAGCCACTGCGAAAAATACTACAGAAAACCACCGCAAAACCACCGCAAAACACCGCAAAAACACTACAAAAACACAGCAAAACCACCACAAAAACACCACAAAAACCACAAAAACACCACAAAAAACACCACAAAACTACAGCAAAAACACCAGAAAAACACCACAAAACTACAAAAAACACCACAAAACTACACAAAACCACCACAAAAACACCACAACAAAAACACTACAAAAACACCGCAAAAACAGCACAAAAACACTACAAAACCAGTGCTTTTATTTAGAAAAGCCGTTATAGACCAACTCAGGACTTGGAACCATCTTCATATGGAGATTGTCTCAAAAAGATTTATACAAATAAAAAATGATATATAAATATACATACGTTTATAAATATCCAAATACAAATATAAAAAGCATGACGTACAAATAAATAAACTAATTTGTTTAAATAAATGTGTATTTGTAAATATATTTTAGAGATTTTAAATTAAAATGCTTGACTTTGTTTGTGGAATCTGTATTGGTGGATCTCGTTTTTACTTTTGTCTCTAAGTGACGTCATTTTGAGACATTCCTCCCTCACGCCTCGACAACAGACACAACAGACACAACAGACACGACAGACTCGACAGACACGACAGACACGACAGACTCGACAGACTCGACACAGACAGACTCGACAGACAAGACAGACACGACAGACTCGACAGACACAACAGACACGACAGACTCGACAGACTCGACAGACAGACTCAACAGACACAACAGACACGACAGACACGACAGACTCGACAGACTCGACAGACTCGACAGACTCGACAGACACAGACAGACACAACGGACACAGACTCGACAGACACGACAGACACGACAGACTCGACAGACACGACAGACACAACAGACAGACTCGACAGACTCGACAGACTCGACAGACACAACAGACTCAACACACCTCGAGTCTGTGTTATTACTGAAAATCTGAATCTAAATCCAGTTCCTTCAGACGGATCCAGACTTTTCCACAGCCTCAGCTCGTTTCTCTTCATTAGTTTTGTGGAGTTTTGTTAAAGTCGCTGTCGTCAACTGAACGGAAACGACCAAAATATAATTTACACAAAAATAATCATGAAGAATTTTAGTCATAAAATTAGACAAATGAAAACAGAACACAAACCAAATACGAACATTTGGTTTAATTTGCTGCTGTTTTGAGACGACGTCATCGCCTCAATCTTCAGTCGGTTTCACCTGGTGGAAACTGTGTGACCTGCAGCATTAGGATTCATTCACTTGACAGGAGGCGGGGACTTTTTTTATTGAACCAATCGCTGCTGTTTGGTCGTGACGTTTGTAAAGCTCCACTAACGGGGTTAACTGCCATATTAAGCTTTTCCCAAATCCTGTAGGAAGAAGAACAATAACGTCTTTCCCCTTGAAAACATTCACCAAACATTCTCTTTGTTCCACCTTTAAATCCTCGATATCGAGAATTGTCGCCAACACAGAATGTCTGTCTCTCCTCTGATTGGCTGGTGCCCGAACTCACATTTCCAGGATTCTTGCGAACCGTCGAGTGTTTTTTAATTCCTGACCTCGAGTTGGAGAAAAATGAAATTGATCGGAAGCACCAGGCGGCACCGGCCCAAAATAAAATGAAAAACTCTTAAGAACCAGAATCGCACAAACCAAATGTTTTACAGCACAAACGACTGACTCCGTTTTGTTGTTTTATTTGTTTCCGTTATTTCATTTCCGATTTTTCCATTTTTCATTATATTTGTCATTTTCCTGAAGGCTGCTGACCCCAATTTGACCAATAATAAAAGAATCGTTAATATTTTCAAAACTAAAATGGCACAAACCAAACTTTCTGCGAACGATTGACATAGTTTTTGTGTACGTTTGCGTTCGATGGAGACGACGTCACGCTGGTCTAACTTTTTTTTAACTCATTGGTTCGGGATAATTTGTGTGTCTGCGCCCCGACTCCACAGACCTGACCCGGTGTTTGATCTGTTGCAGGTTCCAGAGGAGAACATCCAGAGTGTGATCGGAGCTCTGAGAACGGAGAGCACGACGCAGTGACCCAACCTCCTCCTCCTCCTCCTCCTCCTCTTCCTCCTTCTCTCTTTGGGACTTTAAACTGTCCTCCAAGTGCCATGGTTCTGGTCTGGAGATCCACTGTGTGCGTTTGTGTGTGCGTTTGTGCGTTTGCGTGAGGGTACGATTCCCCCAACATACCTCCTCAATGACTCGGCGAAGTAAAGTTCGCTTTCGCTTTTTCGTAGACGTTTACCACATTTCAAAAACAGTATTAAAGAAACGACACCGACTGAAGCGCTACGTCCTTCAATGATTTTTTTTTTTCTTTAAATCGTGAAAAACCAAATGTGGAAAACGCGGCGGAAGGAAGGAGGCTTTGTCTTTGAGGAGGTACGTTGTGAGGTTCTGGATGCGACCCGAGAGCGTGTTGAGGCCTTTTTCTGTCCCCGCTGCGCCCCCTGCTGGTATGGAGGCTTGAGCTCGTCGTGTTATGTTCAGGGGCCTTACAAAAAAAAGTCTGGATTTTCTACATTTGTGTCTTTATTTAGCTTTAAGCCACAGCTACTGAAGGCTAACGGCGTGTTTTCCGTATGAAAACTGTGTTTATGAGCGGTCATTTAAAGCTGAAGTGTGTAACTTTTCTGCCACATGCTCGTCTCGTAGTTGAATGCGCCGCAGTGTGGCATTAAACCTCAATCACAGCCTAAAACATGTACACCGTAAAATACCAAATAATCTCCCGGGCGTTTATTTGTTTCAATCACTTATCAGACCAGGCTTTTATTTGAGACCAGGCGACGATTTGCGGCAGGAGATTAATCCTTCCTCATGAAAATCTTGCTGAGGAAACTGGGAAAATCTGGTTCTCGAATTATTTTTAACCAGTCTGACGATAATTTACAATTTTTACACGATGTCCCGGCGACTCCTTTGTCGACCTTTTGGACTCGATTCCTTCCGCCTCGGCCCCTTTGCTTTTCCTCTTGCGCCGCATCAGCTACGATCACGTCGCTGCTTCCTCCCAGTCGCCAAACTCGAGTCATTTTACCAAAACTCCCAAAAACTGCTTCCATTTCGCCATCTTTCTTTTTTTTACGTCACTTTGAAATCGGGATTTCACAGCGACGTCGTCTGTTCCTCCAGTTTTTCAGTGAAGCTGAGGCAGAGAATAGAGCCTATTCACTCCGAGTCACACGACCAGACTGGTGCGGGCAGGACCGACCTGAAGTCAAACTGCTCCTGTCGCTGTAAACATCAGACTCTCTGTGTGTCGCTGCACGAATCATCACGTCTTTGTTAAATAAAACCCAAAAACAACGGGAAATGGGAGTTTGACCCATTGACTCGACTGCGTTAGACTCTGCGTTTATTTGGAACAGGTGGTTATGAATCAAAACATCCACCTGCGGCCAGCGTTTCATTGAAACCCGGCGTTTGTTATTTTACTGTGTGCAGATCGTGTTACACCTGCGTACCTCCACTTTTAATGCCACACTGCGGGAAATTTTGGACAAGCACGTGGCCTGAAACCACAGACTGTAAACACAAACGGACGACCCGCTGGAAAGTGAGCACGGCGGCGCTTCTGGCTCCATCGACTCCTCGTTTTGGTCTTAAAATATTCGCTCTACGTGATCCCGGTGACATTTTTATATTATTAAATTAATTACAAATATGCGACTCTGCTTCATGTGCCCGGAGCTGAACGCCGCGGTCCCTTAGTCCACTTGTGAACACAGTCTGTGGTTAAACCGCTCCTGAAAGTAAAGTGTGATTGTTTTGTGTGGGGGTTTTCTTTTTTTTTCTTTTCTCTGCTGCGTTTTACGGAAGCTTGTACTTTTCCAGACGTTGTCATGAGTTTGAGCAGTGCTTTTGCCCCCGAACGCTCCGCCGTGCGCCGCTGACGCACTGGCTCTAAAGACCGGACTCTTCCTGTCGAACGACCGCGAGGATGTGCAGCTCTCGTGGTTTTTCTTTGGCTCTTTCTCAGTGCCATTGTGTCTGATACTGTAAACACGTGTGCAATGGAACTTTTTCACATCGTCTGAAGTGTCCCGCTGTAGGTTTGCGGAACTTACGGGTTAATGATTTTCTGTGGCAAAATGTGTGCGTAAATATGTGTGTAAAAGGATAAACATTCTTCATGAACAATTTATCCACAAGGATCAAGAGAAGAAAGAGCAAAACTTAAAGGAAACTCATGTTACGATCATGACTCAGGCTGATTTTACTATTAAAATTAAAAATCGATTTCATGATGTGGCTTAGACGGATGTAGATTTGTGCAGTTTAAATGCGAGACGTGTCATTTCTGAACATCTGTAGCGGAAAAACTGAACAAATCTGTCTGTGCAAATATCCACATCATGGATTTTTAGTTTTTAATTCTAGAATCAGTCAACAAGTTACTTATAAACGAATTACTTATTTCTTCTCTTTTATTCGTGACCATAACGTTTTGTTCAGTAGTCCACTCCTTTAAGTTTTGTTCGTTCTTCTCTTGATCCTTGTGGATAAATTGTTCATGAAGAATGTTTGTTCTTTGTGGAGTTTGTTGGTTGAAGATTTATGAAGCTGCTGGAGGAAACCACACATTTACACTGAAAACCATTAACCGGAAGTTCCACAAACCTACAGCGGGACACTTCCGGTCGTTGCGAAAAAGCTTTACGGGAGGAAAAGATGTGAGTTTAAATGACCGTTCAGAATATTTATGAAGAGATTTGACCTATTACAATCTACTGAGCAAGTTGTTGTTCCGTTGGGTTTGTCCTTCGCACGTACGTCTCATTCACACAGTCAGACCGACCTGGGAATTTTCCTGCATTTTTCCAGAACGGGGTCGTGCGTGAACGAAGCCAACGCCGATTTTCCGGCATTTCTGATCTGCTAATTTATTTTTATGTGTGAATAAAGCCAGATATTTTTCAGGACAGTCACTTGGTTTAATCAGGAGCTTGGTTTCCTTTTGTTATTGATAAGTCGGATTAAAGTCCAAGAAAGCGTCAGACAGAGCGGTTTCATGCTGCTGTTTCGACATGTCGCTAATTGTCGGAATAGCCGAGCTTTACTATTTTTCAAACATTACTCTTTTCCGACATGAATAATATTAACGTGACGGCCAATTATACTTTCCTTCAACTCTGTGGTGTTACATGATATTAAGCTGATTGAAGAAGGAAACAAGGCTGTAGGCAAATGTTTGGACATGTCGTACATGGGAACGAAGAACAGCGAGAGACACACCGAGGTAGACGATCGCAATGCAAAAAAAAAAAAAAAAAAAAAAAAAAGACATGGCAGAAAAGTGATACTAAAAAATGTCTAAATTGGGGCCCGACCGATATGAAGTTTTTTGCGACGATAAAATGGATGTTGGAAGAGCCGATATAAAAGTCGATATATTTAGTGACGTAAAAACTCACTGTAAATAAAACTTAGGTCTGGTTCTACTGAGTTTTAAATTGTTTAAGCGACATTTCCTGTTCTTCTGCGTCTTTACGTCATATTTACAGACGGCAGGTCGGAATAATGGCATTTTTGCATCACATTCTAACCAGTAAAGAAAGTAAAAACTACCGCTATCAGCCTTTAGTGGTAAACGTGTGCACGCGGCGGTAATTAATAATATGTGTAAATATGGATCATTCACACATCAGTGCAGGTTCAGTCACATGTGCACACGCTAGAGTCACTTTACACTAGAACAACGTAAGAAAACAGAGTGTTTATGTGGAGCTACAGCAGCGAAACAACGAGAAAGAACCAAAAGTATCTTCAAAACAAAACATTTGCAGCACTCAGCCTCTCACGGGCTCCTCTCAGATCACAAGTCTGCACTAACAAGTGTCCTGACTCAAAACAATCGTCTGTGAAAAGATATAATCCTGCGTGTAACCCTAACCCTGACTCACTCAGACCTCGCAGCTTTAGGATTCGTTTGCTCGACGGGAGGTGGGGACTTTTTTTATTTAAACAAACGCTGCTGTTTGGGCGTGATATCTGTTATGCTCCAAATCCCATAAGATGAAGGGCAAATAACGCCAAGAACAAACATTCTCTTTGTTCCGGCTTTAAATCCTCGATCTCGGGAATCGTTGCCGACACAGAATGTCTGTCTCTTCTTTGATCGGCTGGTGCCCGGACTCGCACTTCCGGGGTTTTTGTGAACCGTCTAGTGTTTTTTGATTCCTGACCTAGAGCTGGAGAGAAATGAAACTGAGCGGAGGCACTAGGGGGCGCCAGACTGACTAAACAGCAGATGCAGTTGTAAACAAAAGAATGTGAGTGACGTGACTCTGGGGGTGTGTTCAGGGGCAGTACGACGTCACAGACAAAAGACTCCTCTGATATTAGGACACATGAGGACATTTATGTGTCTGTAAATTGGATTAAATGGACATAATGTAGAGTCTGAGCTTTATAACGAGGTATAAGTAAGTTTAGAATGAGGTATATAGTTTAAATAGAAGCATGTTGAACTTCAGACAGAGCAGTGCCTACGGTTAGCCTCACTTATCCAGGGAACGTTGTTGACATCAGCTGCAGAGGATCAACAGACCCGAGAACAGACAAGTCCGTCATTTTTAAACATAATGAGAACAGAGCATAATCATGTGGCGTAACCACGGAAACCAACAGGCGGTACTTCCCGTTTTCCCGTTTATTTAAAGGTTGTATAGAAGATTTTTCCAAGGAAAGAGAAATGCAGCGACTGTTTGTCCATTTTCAATTGTCGCGCTTCGCTCCTCTTCCCCTTCTCTTCTTCTTTCAGCGATGTCAAAAACAGACTTTCTTTTGTGGCGAACTGGTCGTGAATTTCGCAACAAACTTTGTGCAAAACTTTGTGTGAGAGGAAACTACAGTTCGAAAAAGACGCTAAGAACCGCTGTGTTGGTTGAGTAAACAGCATCAGTGCGTGAGGTAAACGTAAACCACATAATCCCAGCGCGCCGGCAACTCAGTGACGAATAGAAACGTAGGGAGTTTGATTGACGACCCAACAGCCAATAGAAAAAGAGGTAGCGTTGTTTTCTATTGGCTGATGTTTATCTGCCCCCATCACATCCACAGTTGATGGATTTTCATTCTTTTTTTTTTTTTTTTGGTCATCATAATTACAAGGCTGCTGCACTGCTATAATTTTATTTTGAACTTTCATCGACAATTTGAAACAAAAAAAAAAATCCTCCATACAACCTTTAAAGGAAACTGTCGGATCAGAAATGCAGGAAAATCAGCCGTGGTTTTGTTTTACACGTGACCCAGTTCTGGAAAAATGCAGGAAAAGTCCCAGGTTTAAGTGAAAACGAGTGAAAGAGGCTTCAAATATTTCCAAAGCGCACCGAGTCACTTTGCTGGCCGAGCGTCTGCCGCCTGCTCGTCTCCGTGGAGATGTGAATGTTTTGGCAGAATGTTCCAGATTATGTGGGTGAACGTATTTCTCAGAGTTTATTTTCGTTGTTTCAGGGTGTTTTTATTGGTCAAAAATGTGCGCATTTTTACCACAAGGGCTCGCCTCTCCACAGATCTTCACCTTGGCACTTGCTTGATGTTGACCTGTGGAACATCAACATAACTTCTCCGGCAGACCCTCCGCCAGGAAAGTTACGCAATGAAACTTTAAGTGTAATTCTCTTCTAAACGAGCTTCTCAAACCCGACGGATATTATGAACTGGAAACATTTGAACTCACGCGGACACCACAGACCGTTTAAATGAACGGACCGAGCTAAACCCGCTAGACCCGCGGTACAAATAGGAAGTGAGCATGGGCGCGCTTCCGGCTCCATCGATTCTGGCTCCAGTTCACTTTCTATTGAAAAAGCGTGGCCCCTGTCTCTGTAACTGCTGCTTTCAGACTCATTTTGGTCTTAAAATGTTGGTCTGACCGCACCCTTTGTGATCCTGGGGCTTTTATTTTGCTGTTTTGTTCCTAAATCAAAATATGAACATTAATAATCGACCAATAAGGCGCCAGCATTGGTCTTTAACAGCCTCGATCCTGCTTGACTCTTTGATTAGGGCGACCAGACGTCCCTGTTTCCCCGGGACAGACCCAGTTTTGAGCCAGATTTACACAAAACTGAACTGAAACGGTTCAGCACAAATACACGAACCGCTACACCCCAGTAAAGCGAGGACTAAATTGTAATCTGTTATTGCCCCATGACCGCCAGCCTCAGTGAGCTTCGTTTGACTGAAGCCGTGGGCGGGGAGGTGGCGCTCCCTCAGTCCGCTTCTTTACTCAGTCTGTGGTGGAGCCGTATTCGTTGCAGTGAAGCTCTGAAAGACGGTTTTCGTTTCAGACGTGTGTAGCTTTTGTGAATGATTTGGATGATTTTTAAAGAGGCCCTCGGACCTGACTGGTGTCGCCACGGTGACGGGGAAACGGGAGGTGACCCGAGCGTTTTCAGTTTGAGAGAAGAACTCTAGAAGACTAAATGTGCAGGGTTTGTGTGTGAAACATGTGTGAATGAAACAAAAAAACACAACTCCAGGTCTGTGTGTGACGAGGAAACCACATTAGAACAGATCAGAGAAAAGTGCAACGTCGGACTCTTTACGTCGGACTCTTTACGTCGGACTCTTTACGTCGGGTCCTTTACGTTGGACCCTTTTACGTTGCTCGCCATTTGCACTGATTTGATGCTGCAGGTTTCCAGACTGAGCCACTTTCAGAGGAAATAAAATCCCGTTACTCTCTCCACAACTTTACACGACTCTCGCTGTTGTCATAGCGACGCCTCTGACGCGTTCACGTGATGATTTTAGTCTTTTGCTTTATTTATTACGCAGAGGGAGCGAGTCGGTGACGCCACAGTCGCCACGTTTACATGAGATTCAAATCCAACTAAAACTGATTTAATTTGGAATAAAAATGAATTCAGCTTTAAAAAGTTCATGTAAACACTTAATTCCAAATGAAAATGATTAATGGGAATTAAACTTACTTCTGAAGTAAGTGGGAGGTTTATTCTGATTTTAAAGCTGAATGAATTTATTCAGGGTCACATAGACCCCAAGAATTTTGTTTTCCCTTCCTGCTCTCTTGGGGCGGGTCAATCAGACCCAAAAATGTATTTTCTCACCAGGCGAGAAAATACATTTTTGGTTCTGATTGACCCAAAAAAAAAAAAAAGTTTCTTCGGGTCTATGTGACCCTGAGGAGAGCGTGAATGTTAAAAGTTTTGGTCCTGGTTTAGTTCTGGTTTTAGATCCTGGTTTAGTCCTGAGCTCTAAAACCACCTGTAATTGAATAAATGTAAAGTGGATTTGTTTAAAGTCACACTGTGGAACATTCCAGGCAGAGCAGTGGCGTCTCCATAAACGTTTGTTCTTGTTAAAATGCTGCTGGTGCTTCGTGTTCGTCGTGTCGTCCTTCGATCCGCGTCCTCCAGTCGTGTCTCGGGACTTTGTCTCTTTGGATTTGTGAGCGGGATGCGGGAGTGGGCTGAGCTTTTGTCTTCTTCCTCACTTCTCCGATGCTCTTCCCTCCTCCTCCTCGGCTCACAGACGGAAAGTGTGATGAGACGATTCTCCAGCCGCTGCTTCACAACAATTATCATCAGAACCACTGCAGGAAAAGTTTGGACGTGTTTGTGTTGGTGGAGGAACCACAAACTGAGACGACAGAAAAGCCGGGAGTAGCTGAAGTTTGTTTTCTTCCCAAAGACGTAAATCTGTTGGCGTCTCTGTCCAATCAGAACCTCCCCCCAGACGCTCACACACATTAAATAAAGAACATTTAACGATATTTCCATGTAAACTCCAAACTATTTAATCCGGAACAATTAATTCAGAATTAAAAAGCTTCATGTAAACGTGGCAGCACCACTGAAAACCTCTTCGAAATTCTCACCAATCCCACGACAGTTTGCCGACTTAACGTAAAGTTGTGGAGGAAGTGACGCCGTTAATGTAGCGTTAGGAGTTCGATAAGCTATGCCCCGCCCCCTCGTCCCCCAGACCCCGCCCCTTCTGTCCTTTATATGTGCACTTTATACGGTCCGGTCCGCCGCCAGTCCGGACTCCTGCCGCATCTGTGACCACACCGGACGCGTTTTCGGCATCTCTCGCGCTCAAAAGGTCCGTCCCCCGCGTCGACCGTAGAGCGACTTCACGGCATCACGACGTTCTAGAAGCTCCTCTCCTCGAAACGAAAACCGGCGCAAAGTTCGGCGTCTTCAGAAAGCGGAGCCGTTCCTCAACCCTGAAGACGCGACGTTTCAGCTGAAAGGACTTTAAGCCATAAAGTAATAATAATAATAATATTTTTGACACGTCTGAGGAACAAAGAACGAGACGGAGAAACATTTGTGGGAGCAGAAGTTTGGAGATTCTCACGTTCTCGATCGGTGCGGAGTGGGTTTTGGGAGACGGTGGTCGACTTTGATCACGTTGGACTTTGCCGTGAAATCTCCAAAAGTCGAACGCACAAATGTTGAACCTGATCATTTCTGTCAGTGACTAGAGCCGAGACGAGTTTGTGCTATTATTAAAAAAAAAAAAAAAGCTAAAAACTGAAGCCTGTAGAATGTTGTGATGTCGTCTCTAAAGTTTGGACATAGTGCAATAGAAAAGCCTGGTGTGTGTGTGTGTGTTGTGTGTGTGTGTGTGTGCTGAGTGTTGAATAAGATCAGTGTTATTGAGCAGATGGAGAGGTTCTGGTTCTGGTTCCTCTGGTTCTGGTTCTGGTTCCTCTGGTCGGGTCAGGGCCCGGGTCTGTGTCAGAATCCAATAAACTGGTGACACTCCAGCGTCTGTGTGGATTTATTGCTCTAAAAACATTTTAATCTATAACATCAGAGTATTTTTATGGGTTTTACCGTTTTATAAGAAGAAAAAAAATGTGTATATGTCACTCTGTAATGTTGAGATGGACACGTTCGCTGCCACATGTGGAGTAAAAAACCCGTAGCGTCTCAAATGTCTGTAACTCGCTCCTTAGGCTCTCGCTCGGTCTCCATGGAAACGGGAAAAACAAACTTAATTTCTCAAAATCCAATCAGTCCTTTTGCACTCGTGTCCTTTGAGCTGCACTTCTGAGTTTGTTAAAATCCAACGATATGAGCTCAAGGTTCAAAAAGTGTTCAGTGTGTGAGCCGGGCAGCCACAAGAGCAGCACAGCCAACCACTCCAAGGCAAGTTTATTTGTACAGCACAATTCGTACACAAAGTAATTCAAAGTGTTTTACAGAATAAGAAATACATTAAAATCATAAAAACAAATCAAAACATAAAGAATCATGAAGATTAAAATTAAAAAGAGAAACATAAATTGGAGAGAAGAGAGCGGAATGAAAACTCCACTGCCACGAGAGAGAAACACACACACACACACACAGATATAGACACACATAAATATACATAAGCTATAAAAATGTTTATATACACACTAGGGACGGGCATTCGATGAAATGTTCTTAATCGATCGTCGGAAGAATTAACGATCGATTATCGATTAATCATTAATGTTTTTATATTAAAATGATCATCATTATTATTACTATCTGCACTAATCTGCATCAATAAATTCAACTTTACGACATATAAACATAACGACTCTAGATCCACATCAGCTGTTTGACATTATAATGTGTTTAATTCAGTTTTGTTCAAATCTCACAGAAACAAAACTTAAAACCACATCACTAATTTACATAAACTAAGTGAAGATAAAACTCCAGCTCTTGTGTCGCTGATGTGGTTCAACTTGTGTTGGATTAAAAGACATGACTCAGGTGAATACAGGTCAGTGTGACCAGATTTGTGTTTGTCAAAACCAGGACAGCGTACGGGGGGAGGGGGGCGGGGCCTCGTCATCCACATTGAGCGACTCTCACCTGGAAAAACTTTTTCCCACTGGACACAGAAACATATGTGCTGCTTTATCCACTGTGCACATGGACTCACACTTGTCCCAACGCAACGGAAAGTGTGGAATTTCTTCTACAAATCCTGGTTAAATCCACATTTGTGCTTCGGTTCGTTACAGACTGACCCACTGTTTGTGTGTCGCTCCTTCTGATGCAGAGACACATGTACACACCTGTTTGGTCACGACACACACACATACATTCAGTTTGTCCATTAAAATCAACGGAATCCATCAAATTCTTAATGATCAATTATCGATTAATCGACTAATCCTGCCCATCCCTAATACACACAGTCAAGCCCAAAATGATTCTTACCTGTGGCAAATTTTGACCTGAAGTTACTTTTATTCAACCAGGAAGTTTTTTTCTTGATTGGAAATGACACGGGCGACGCCCAGAAGATAAGACGATATCTAAAAAGTGTCATTGTGGAAAGAAATATTTCTCAGCTTTTATTTACATTTGAACAAAAAGTGGCAGGTCCAAAATGATGTGCTCCTCACCTTCCTCGGTGGTTGTTCTCCCTCATCAGCTCGGCTCCTCGAGGTCTGGGAGTTTGACAGTTCTTCAGTATCTTTGCTCTGTTTTGTTCTTTTCTGGACGGAGATGAGGAGAAAATTCAGTTTGTCGACTGGACAAAAGTTAGTTTGGTTGAAGACGTTTCGCAGGAACTGAAGAAGCAGCTTGGATGAGCTGCGAAACGTCTTCAACCAAACTAACTTTTGTCCAGTCGACAAACTGAATTTTCTCCTCATGGATTTGACCTGGACGACTGAGGGATTCTTCACACGTCTGGACTGAGATGTTCTGTTGTTTCTCCACGAGCTCCACTGAGGCCTTCACCCTCCAGACCTTCTCCAGCTCCAGCATTTCTCTAGATTCTCATGTTGTTTTTTCCTGATATTTTCATCTCTTGGTGTTGCGATTATATAATATCACAATCTAT
Source organism: Boleophthalmus pectinirostris (assembly GCF_026225935.1). NCBI lineage: Eukaryota > Metazoa > Chordata > Actinopteri > Gobiiformes > Gobiidae > Boleophthalmus > Boleophthalmus pectinirostris. The sequence goes on from NW_026571018.1 coordinate 39,824,048, forward strand.
ATTTCCACACATATCGATACCTACACGTGTGGATTATATATCTGTGTAGAAATATAGTATTTAAGTAGATCTGAATATATCAATCTGCTGGGGATGTAACAATAACCAAAATATTGTGATATCGTATCGTCAAAAGTCTCAAAATAATATCGTGGTCACAATATAGAATTACAACATCTTTTGCCCATTATGCAGGTTTTATATCCAGTGTTGGGAAGTTTACTTTTAAAATGTAATCCCCTACAGATTACAGATTACATACTCCAAAATGTAGTTTGTAACGTAATCCACTAATTTACTTAAAGTAACGTAATCTGAATACTTTGGATTACTTGATATTGTCATGTTTTTTAAAACTACATGAATGCATCAACCACATCCTGCAAATTCTTGTTTGTTCTCTTCAAATTGGTTGTTGGGCGTAAAACATGAAGAGGCTTTTGTTTTACTGTAGAGAAGCAAAGACGAGGATCTGAACATGAGATGTTTTGTCTGTAAAAGAAAATAAAAAGGCCCTTAACCATATTAAAAATATTATTGATAGAGAAATGATTTCTGTATGAGACACTGCTGCTTTAAATTATGTCCACCTACTGTTAGTGTTATATTCTTTAGTCCTGGTTTAGTCCTGGTTTAGTCCTGGTTTAGTCCTGGTTTAGCCCAAAATGTGAAAACAGGAAAATCCCGCCATGTAATCCATTTATTTCAACAAAGTAACTGTAATCCAATTCCCACTCACTGAAACAGTAACTGTAACTGAATACAGTTACTCATCATTTGTACTCTGATTACTCCGGTACATGTAATCTGTTACTCCCCAACACTGTTTATATCACCAAAAGCTCATAAACATCAGGAACCACATTTCCCATGTTCATTTCAGCGCAAACAACATGAAGAAATATGTTTTTAACTTGAATTCTTGGGATTATGACGGAAATAATTCAGGGTATTTTAAAAACAAAAACATTTTCCTGACTACAATTATATCAGCCTCTTCAAAATATCACAATAAATATCGAACTGAGAGATTTGGAGATTGTTACATCTCTACAATCAGATCTGTGTCTTTATGTTTACAGTTGTTTATCTCTCAATATTTTCAAAATTTTTCTAAATAATGAAAATGACTCACAGGTTTTGCAGAAGAGACTCAACACTTTTACACAAACGGTTTATTCTGAAAGTGCAGGTTTGACTTTGTTCCAAAAGCAGAAGCATAAATAAAGAGTTCACACGTTCTCCGCTCCCTGTCACACAACTTCACTGTGATTATCACCGGAGTGTGACATGTCCCCCTCGCCCACTCCCCTCCCTGCGTCCTGGAGGCTCCTTCACACCGATGAAGTGACTGTTGTGTGTTAAGTTCTCCTGTTGTCATTAGAACGTCCATGAGAACGTTCCGTCTGATCTGCTCATGACTCACACACACACACGAGTCCTCACAAAACACCTTTTAAAGAGGAAACTCAGGTTTGTGGTTCATGTGTCTGAGTCCTGGACCACGTGAAACAATCTGACAAAAAATTCAGTGTTTTCTCTGTCGCTGCAGATGAACAAGCACAGAATCACGTGACAGGTGAGTGACAGGTGCAGGATCACTGTCAGGGGAAAGAACAGAGTTTCTCCAGTGACTCTGCTCTGCTCCGTCCACTGGGGGGCGCCGCGGTCGGTGCGAAGGGCCCCAGACAAACCGTCTCTTGAGTCTCAGATCAGGGACTTGACCAGCGCCACCATGTGGTCAACCCCGCAGGCCACGTCCACCACCTGCCCGGGCACCGTCACCTGAAACACCAGAGGAAAGAGGCACGTGACTCTGGCGGAAAAGACGAGGACGACTGTGGATTTTACTCAAGCGCAGTTTGGGAAGAAATGTTGAAAAGAAAAGTAAAACACAAACTCCAAAACGCACAGACAGTTTACAGAAAAATACTGGACCAGTGCAGATCATTTTAAATAAACTCCTTTTGTTTTTCATATTTTTAAGATATTTTCTAAAGCTGCATTGTGTAACTTTCCTGGTGCTGGGTCCTCAAATGTAGTGAAGTAAAAGTAAAAAGTACTCGAGTAAGAAAAATGTTAAGACCTTTCTGCTGGAGGCTCCGTCAGACGCTTTTTCGCTTTGTCTGGAATGTTCCACAGTGTGACATTAAATCTTTTTATCGCCATGGAGACCAAACCAGACCGAGTCACAGGTCAGATCTGTGGGAGACCCCGCTCCCAGCCTGGTTTGGTCCTGATTTTGACCTGATTTAGACCACGTTTGGACCTGGTTTAGTTCTAGTTTAGTCCAGGTTTAGACCCAGTTTAGACCTGGTTAAGACCTGGTTTAGACTCGGTTTAGACCCAGTTTAGGCCCGGTTTAGGCCCAGCTTAGGCCTGGTCCAGTCCTGGTTTAGACCTGGTTCAGCCTGGTTTAGTCCTGGTTCAGTCCTGGTTTAGACCTGGTTCAGTCCAGGTTTAGTCCAGGTTCGGTCCTGGTTTAGGCCCGGTTTAGTCCTGGTTTAGCCTGGTTTAGACCTGGTTTAGACCCAGTTTAATCCTGGTTTAGACCTGGTTCAGTCCTGGTTTAGTCCAGGTTTAGTCCTGGTTCAGTCCTGGTTTAGTCCTGGTTCAGTCCAGGTTTAGTCCTGGTTTAGTCCTGGTTTAGTCCAGGTTTAGTCCTGGTTTAGTCCTGAGCTCTAAAACCTCCTGTAATTGAATAAATGTAAAGTGGAGCTGTTTAAAGTCACACTGTGGAACATTCCAGTCAGAGCAGTGACGTCTCCATAGAAACAAACAGGTGAC
>NW_026571018.1:39831834-39836834 GCF_026225935.1 Boleophthalmus pectinirostris
AAATAATTATGAGTAACTATTTACAGCACAGACAAATTAAGTGCAAGTGCTAATTAAGGTAGTAATTAAGTAGTTACTAAGCGTGAATCATTATTAAGCCTCTGTTCATTATTAATTAAGCCTTTGTTCATGCTTTATTAAGGCTAAATAAGGTGTAGTTATTATAAAGTGTTACCTAAACTTCCTGCTCTTTCAAAACCCGTTGTGTAAAATCTCTAGAGCGACGTAAACACCGAGCGTCACATCAGGAGCTCGAGGAACGAAAAACACTTCACCACATCAGACCGAAACTTTACAAGAACAAGTGAAGAAAAAGACGCGAGGAGCAACGAGCAAAAGTGAAACGCAGCTCCACAGATACGACTCGTAACACTGCAAAACCTCCACAAAACCTCCTCTGACACTTTAAGTTTAGAGATTTAAAACAGAACAGAGACGATCGACAACGAAAACATGAACCGTGAGACTCACCGTTGAGCACTGCCACCTGCGAGCCTCCGCACGCCACCTGCACCACCCTGCCGACGCCTGCGAGGGGCAGTCTGTGCGGCGAGCTCACCTGCGGGCCACACCAGAGGTCAGAGGTCATTTCTCACCTGTTCGTCCCCTGCACACGCTCCGGGAGTGTCTGTGGGCGCAGGTGTGTGAGGGGCGGGTACCTGGGCTTGGTCCGTTGCCATGGCGAGCTGCCCGTACTCAGAGTTGCCCCAGCCGTACACCTGCCCGTCGGCGGACAGGGCCAGGCTGCAGTCGGCGTACGTGCTCACCTGCCGCACCTGTACGCCCGACAGCGCCCCCTTCAGCTCCACGGGGGACGGGCAGGTGTGGAGATGCCCCAGACCTGAGCGCAGAAAAAAAAAAAACCCCGTGAACCTACTGACGCTCGACTCAAACTGTAGGCACTGCTCTGTCTGAAGCTCTGAGACTCAGGTTCAGGCGCCGCACACGACAGGATTTTTAAACATGCGACAAAAAGCTCACACCAGACACAAGGAGAATTATCTGATGAGACTTAAAATCTGCTTTGAGATCTGCTACGTTATTCATAAATCCACTATTTATAGTAAAAAATTTAATAAATAAATACATAATAATAAAAATAAATTACTACTGCTGCTGTTATTACTACTACTAATGATAATAATAATAATGAAATAAGTTATTGTTGTAATTATTGTAATTAATAGTAGAGACAATAATAAGTATTATTATTATTATTAATAATAATGTAAATATAGGGACTAAAAAATTTTTTTAAAATGGAGAAAAAATGCCTTTAAAATTATGATTTGAGTTTGTAATAAATGACAAAAAATGATGAGAGAAAATGATGATGGTGAAAATATTATAAGGTTAAGTATAGGGACAAATTATTAAAAATATATATATATATATATATATATATATATATATATATATATATATATATATAAAAGGAAGAAAAAGAGAAGAGGAATATTAGTTGTGAATTGGCCTTGTGTGTCTATGTTGCACTTCCATATTACTTTTGTACTTTTGTTTAATTTGGACAGATTTGTGTGTGTGGTCGGGGGAAATGGGGTCTTTTTTTTGTATTTGTATTTGTTGTGGGTGTTGCTTTATGTTTTTGTGTTTTGTTTTATGCTGATTATTGTCATTGTAAAATGTTGATCGTTGTATTTTTTTTTTTATGTTATATTCTGTTGTCCTTAAGAAAAAAAAAAAAAAAAAAGACTGCAGTGTGATCTGTGTGTGTGTGTGAGAGACTCTTGTGTGTCAAAGTTTAGACTCTGCTGTTTGTTTAATCCTGGTCCGGTCCTGGTTTAGTCCTGGTTTAGTCCTGGTTTAGTCCTGGTTTAGTCCTGGTTTAGTCCTGGTCCGGTCCTGGTGATGGTCTCGGTGTTTGTGGTGTATATATTTATGTTTCGTTCATGTTTGTGGTTCTGGGGTTTTTCTTCCTGATAATAACGTCGCTGTGTCTCTGGATACTCGTCCCTGATTGGTCGACGCGACTCGTCTGACAAGAAAAGTTCAGCATTTTCAACTTCTTGACGCTGACGCCTCGGACGCACGTCTAGACCGTCGACGCCAAAACACTCAAGATGCGCCTCGTCGATGCCAGATTCGCGCTGCGCTGACGCCGAAGACGCGCCGCAAAAGCACAGGAGGCTCTAGTCGCGCGTCCACATCGACTTTACACAGAAACTGGACGATTTGACGCTTTGGTGTGAACGAACCTTAAGACTCGTCCTGTGTTAAGTCAGTTTTATTTCGGCCTGTTGTTTTTGTTTGTCTTACACTTCCTGCGTTAAATGTTCTTTAAAAAGTCAAGTTTATTGATCATTGAGAGGATGTGTTTGCATTTTTATTCCATGGTCATTATATTTGTTGAAATTGGTCTCAAAATGTCAATATTATTGTTTACCGCAATAAATTCTTGGTCAGTTCATCATCCAGTAAAATCTGTTCTGGTTACAGGCCGATCATGCAGTTTTAAGTTTCGTTTCTGTAAAACGGAAAGAAATGTGCGGCTGAAGCCAAAATGCTGACAAATTGCAGAAGTGCTACAGTAGTATTTTTTGGGAGGGACCAACTCTCCTCCGGTCGGACTCGTGTCTTGTCTTGGTCTTATGAGCGTCAAGTGACAACGGAACGAAACTAATCGAACGTCGTCTCCCCAAGAAACAATATAAATACTGTTAGATTTAAATGGTGACGCATTAAAGTGAAAATACAACCACACGTTAATTTGTGCTGCGCAAACACATTTAGGTATCAGTAAATTATAAGATTATATCAGGTCCTTATGCTGCAGAATTTTTAAATGACGGTGAAGAAACTGATACCGTTGATATTTTTTGATGCCGCGGTAAAACGTAATAACGTAATAACGTACTACCGCCCAAACCTAATGTTTGTGTTTTTACTGAACAGTGTTGAGAGGTTTTGTGAATGAGTTGTTTTGTTTCGCTTAATGTGCCTTAGAATCCCAAAGATGTGGTCGTTTTTTTGTAGGTTTGCGTTTGATGGGAGCAACTTCACGGAGAAGAGTTAAAGTTAGAAAAAGTTTAAAAAGACAGAAGAGGAGAAGAGGAGGAGAGGAGGAGGAAGAGGAGGAGGAGGAAGAGGAGGAGGAGGAGGAGGAGAGAGGAGGAGGAGGAGGAGGAGGAGGAGGAGGAGGAGGAGGAGGAGGAGGAGGAGGAGGAGGAGGAGGAGGAGGAAGAGGAGGAGGAGGAGGAGTGACCTGTTTGTCCGTCTGCGCCCCAGCCACAGGAGTAAACCCGCCCCTGGTCAGTGAGGAACAGACTGTGGTCCTGCCCACACGCCACCTGCACAAACACAACAACACAACAACACAACAACCGTCACACACACTGGAACACACAACACAACACACACACAACACAACACACAACACAACACACACACACAACACACACACACACACACACACACACACACACACACACAACACACACAACAACACACACTGGGGAACACACACACACAACACACTGGAACACAAACACACACACACTGGAACACAGGAACACACAACACTGGAACACTGGAATGGATATTGGAACCAGTGTTGGGAAAGTTTACTTTTAAAATGTAATCCCCCACAGATTACAGATTACATACTCCAAAATGTAGTTTGTAACGTAATCCATTAAATTACTTAAAGTGAGTAATGTAATCTGATTACTTTGGATTACTTGATTTACTGTAGAGAAGCAAAGACGATTAAACCAGAGCAGGACCAGAGTGGGACCAGGGTGGGACCAGGACTCTGAGCTTTGACTCCGAGCCTCCGGTCTAGTCTCGGTCTGGTCCCGGTCTCAGTCTCGGTCTGGTCCCGGTCTCAGTCTCGGTCTGGTCCCCAGTCTCGGTCTGGTCCCGGTCTCAGTCTCGGTCTGGTCCCGGACCTGGATCAGTCCTGGTTCAGTCGGCATCACAGTCACTGAAGTCACGTAAACGGGAAACGGTCGTTATCTGTTTTTTTCCAATTTTTCATTTAAACACAAAATCGAAAACTGAAAAAACGAATCATTATCTGTTTTTTCATTTTGGTTTTGGAGACAAATAATGAAGAAAACTTTTGTTTTTTCATTTTCTTATTTTTGGTTTTATATTGAAAAACGAATGAACGAACGACACACGGGTGGAGGAGCCTCAGCGCACGGACCAGAGTTTGGATTTGGGACGTGGATCTTCTCAGGTCTGTTTGTGTAACGACATTAGAAACAGAAAACAGTAAAATGATCCTTTCACACAGTTCCTCCAGGTGCTCAGGTGTTTGTCGGTTTTACCTGCACAACTCTCCCACTGATGCCCTGGATCTTGTGAATGATGTGACTGCCACTGGAAACACACACACACACACACACACACACACACACACACACACACACACACACACACACACACACACACACAGAGACAGAGTGAGTGGTGTCAGAGTGGATTCTGCAGGGTAAATTCACTCGACAGGGCCTCACCTGTAAACCTCGTCCTCCACGATGGGTCGGCCACACTGTCCGTACGCGTTGTTCCCCAGACTGAAAACTGAACACAGAAAAAAACAAAAAAAAACTAAGAAACTCAAACGACACTGGCCACGTTTACACGAGAACTTTAATCACTGATCAACGACACAAAAAGCAGATGGAGTCAAGAAGGAAAAACAGACACACAGAACCACGTTTACCTTCCCTGACTCGCCGCCAAAACGACTAAACCACAGGTGTCAAACATACGGCCCGGGGGCCAGATCCGGCCCTCCAAGACCTTTAATCTGGCCCTCGGCTGATTTTCTACTCAAATATTTGAATTCTAGTTTCTGAAGACTTGTCTCTTTCCAAACGCTCTTAAAGGACGATGGTTTTGACTGTTGACCGTGACACCCTCATCAGAAAAATGTCCAACATGAGAAAAGTGGAGCCGAGTGCAGGATTTTACAACAAAAATGGACTTATTCTGATTACAGACAAGTTCATGTTCAAACTTTGTGTTGAAAT
>NW_026571018.1:39841834-39849334 GCF_026225935.1 Boleophthalmus pectinirostris
CCTGGTTTAGTCCTGGTTTAGTCCTGGTTTAGTCCTGGTTCAGTCCATTTTTCATTTAAACACAAAATTAAATCAAAAACTAAAAAAAAAACCAAATCATTATCTGCAAGACAAACGTACCTGTCGCAAATCCACAGACCTGACGCAGCCGAGACGAGAGACGAGACGAGGGGCGGAGACGACACAAAGACATCCTCACTGTCGATCCTGTACACACACACACACACACACACACACACACACACACACACACACACACACACACACACACACACACACACACACACACACACACACACACACACACACACACACACACACACACACACACACACACACACACACACACACACACACACACACACACACACACACACACACACACACACACACACACACACACACACATACACACACACACACACACACACACACACACACACACACACACACACACACACACACACACACACACACACACACACACACACACACACACACACACACACAACACACACACACACACACACACACACACACACACACACACACACACACACACACACACACACACACACACACACACACACACACACACACACACACACACACACACACACACACACACACACACACACACACACACACACACACACACACACACACACACACACACACACACACACACACACACACACACACACACACACACACACACACACACACACACACACACACACACACACACACACACACACACACACACACACACACACACACACACACACACACACACACACACACACACACACACACACACACACACACACACACACACACACACACACACACACACACACACACACACACACACACACACACACACACACACACACACACACACACACACACACACACACACACAACACACACACACACACACACACACACACACACACACACACACACACACACACACACACACACACACACACACACACACAACACACACACACACACACACACACACACACACACACACACACACACACACACACACACACACACACACACACACACACACACACACACACACACACACACACACACACACACACACACACACACACACACACACACACACACACACACACACACACACCACACACACACACACACACACACACACACACACACACACACACACACACACACACACACACACACACACACACACACACACACACACACACACACACACACACACACACACACACACACACACACACACACACACACACACACACACACACACACACACACACACACACACACACACACACACACACACACACACACACACACACACACACACACACACACACACACACACACACACACACACACACACACACACACACACACACAACACACACACACACACACACACACACACACACACACACACACACACAGATTGAAAACACTCGAGTGAAAACACATTTGATGTCATCGTGTGGTTCTGAATTTACCTTTTGGACATTTATACATGTTTGTTTTGGTAAAATACAGAAAATCTGTTTTAAACACAAAGAAAAAGACTAAACTGACTCATGTTTGACGTGAAAGAGCCGAGAGCAAAACAGGTTCAATTTTAATATTAAAACTATTTTAATATTATCAACCTCCAAAAGGGGTTAAATTAGTCAAAAATGTGATAATCATGTTTTAGTCTTAGTTTAGTCCTGATTTAGATCAAATTGATAAAAAAAAAAAAGTGATAGTCCTGATATAGTCCTGATGTAATCCTGGTTTAGTCTTAGTTTAGTCCTGGTTTAGTCCTGATGTAGTCCTGGTTTAGTCTTAGTTTAGTCCTGGTTTAGTCCTGATGTAGTCCTGGTTTAGTCCTGGTTTAGTCCTGGTTTAGTCCTGGTTTAGTCCTGGTTTAGTCCTGATGTAGTCCTGGTTTAGTCCTGATGTAGTCCTGGTTTAGTCCTGGTTTAGTCCTGATGTAGTCCTGGTTTAGTCCTGGTTTAGTCCTGGTTTAGTCCTGGTTTAGTCCTGGTTTAGTCCTGATGTAATCCTGGTTTTAGTTCCTGGTTTAGTCCTGGTTTAGACCTGATGTAGTCCTGGTTTTAGACCTGATGTTTAGACCTGGTTTAGTCCTGTTTAGACCTGATGTAGTCCTGGTTTAGACCTGGTTTAGTCCTGGTTTAGACCTTCCTGGTTTAGACCTGGTTTAGTCCTGGTTTAGTTCCTGGTTTAGTCCTGGTTTAGACCTGGTTTAGTCCTGGTTTAGACCTTGTTTAGTTCTGGTTTAGTCCTGGTTTAGACCTGGTTTAGTTCTGGTTTAGTCCTGGTTTAGACCTGGTTTAGTCCTGGTTTAGACCTGGTTTAGTCCTGGTTTAGTCCTGGTTTAGTCCTGGTTTAGTCCTGGTTTAGACCTGGTTTAGTCCTGGTTTAGACCTGGTTTAGTCCTGGTTTAGGGTTTAGACCTGGTTTTAGTCCTGGTTTAGACCTGGTTTAGTTCTGGTTTAGTCCTGGTTTTAGACCTGGTTTAGACCCTGGTTTAGTTCTGGTTTAGACCTGGTTTAGACCTGGTTTAGTCCTGGTTTAGTCCTGGTTTAGACCTGGTTTAGTCCTGGTTTAGACCTGGTTTAGTTCTGGTTTAGTCCTGGTTTAGTCCTGGTTTTAGACCTGGTTTAGTTCTGGTTTAGTCCTGGTTTAGTCCTGGTTTAGACCTGGTTTAGTCCTGGTTTAGTTCTGGTTTAGTTCTGGATCTGGACTCACGTGCTTCAGCTCCGCGGCTCCGTCACATCACAGGATTAAATCACGCGAATCCAGGAGAAAAAACAAACTGTGTCCAATCACAAAATTAAATCAGATTAATTAAAAAGAAAAAGAAAAAGAAAAAGGAGTTAAAAACGCAGCGGTTTGTTTCAATGACGGAGGAGCACGCGCGCGGCGTGAGGGAGACCGGATGTAAACAAACCGGCACTTCCGCTCTGTTCGCTTCTCCGTCACTGCCACAGAACTATAATAAAATCTAACTTTAAAAACTATAATAAATTGTAATATATAATAATAATAATAATAATAATAATAATAATAATAATAATAATAATAATAATAATAATAAAATAAATCTAGAATAAAATTATAAAATAAAAGTTTTTATTATAAATCCATGGTCGCGCCCCCTGCTGGAGCGGAGGAAACACGACTATTTGTGAATTATTGTTCTGGATTTCTCCTGAAGGATCTAAATCTATTTTACAACTAGTTTGAACAGACATTTATATAAATTATCTCTTATTTTTATTATGATTATTAATTTTGAAAAGTTTTATGACACCATATAAAGACACACACAAAAAAACAAAAAAACAGAACACTAAACAGAAAACTAACAATTAAAAAAAATGTATTTTATGTAATTTGTGTGGTATATTATTCTCAATTTCCTGTTTTATCTTTATTTTATTTTATTTTTTTATTGCAGGTTTTCAGATACAAACAAAATATTGATTTTATTTGCAATTTTTTTCTATTTGCTAATTTAATGCAATTTTTATTTCACTTTTTATTAATTGCTTATTTATTTGATGCATTATCTTATTTCATGTTAACACGTTAAACATTTATACTGTGCGTTCTCTGTGCAGCACTTTTGGAGACGTTGGTGTTGGTAAAATGTGCAAATTATACAAATAAAGTTGGACTGGATTTGTTCAATTTTACAAAAAGCAGAAGATGTTTGTTCAGAAACTTTTAAAGGGTCCGTGTTCTGTGTCTGGACTGTGACATTCGCTCAGCTCGGTTCGTTAGCAGCTCATTTGTGTCGTCCAGATCTGGCACCGGAGCAGCAGGTGTCCAGGAGCCGTAATCCCATAAGAAGATCATGAAGAAGACGATGAGAAGGAGGAAGGAAGAGGAGGAGGAGGAAGGGGCCAGTGTGTCCAGTTTGACCACAGAGTCCAGTCTGATCACAGCGTCTGGAGCAAGTCTGGTCTGACCTGAGCGTCTGGAGCAAGTCTGGTCTGACCTCAGGGTCTGGAGGTGGCCTACAGGGGGGCACCCGAGTCGGGGATGGGGGCTCGGACCGGGCAGCGCCGCTGGAGGAGACGCCCGTGACGTGGAGCTGAACGGTCAGTACAGACTCAGAAAAATGATCATTTTATTTATTCTAGGTCAGGAGTCTCCAACCTGTAACTCTCCACCTCTTTTCAAGCAGCTCAACAAAGAATTTCTGAATTATAAATTTTGTGCCGAATAATTAAAATTTGACGAGTAAACTTTTATTCAAATGTAAGAACAACACTATAAAAAAAAAGTTAGTCCAAAATGTAAGATCTAAACACTTCAATTTATCAGAAAATGACTTAAATGTAGAGAAATGTTCTGTCCGTGCAGAAGTTTATGAGGCTCAGTTTGAGATAAACAGACTTAAAAACAAGTTTATGATGAGTGTGACTGGACAAACTACTGTAATGTCAGACTGAATTCAAGTATTTTTATCTAGAATTGATCATTATATTATATTAAATTACAAGTTTTCTTTTTTTCACTACACATTTTTCTGTTGTTGTTGCTTCTGTTATGATTTTACAAATGTTCCACTGTAAAAAACTGAATTCATTTCTGTTTTTCGCTGAGTCTGTTTTTGTTGTTTTTCCAGCCGGTCTGCGCTCGTGTTGCAGTGGTCATGTTGGTCTCCGGGGTCCGTCTCGGGGTCCGTCTCGGGGTCCGTCCCGGGGTCCGTCCCGGGTGTGGTCCTGGGCAGCGCTCTGGGCTGGTTCTCTCTGTACCTGCTGCTGTGTGCCGCCTGCAGGGGGCGCAGTGCCGAGTGGAGCTGCCGTCTGGTCACTCTGTCCCACGGGATCCTCATCGTGCTCCTCACCGCCTACGTGGTCTTCATCGACGGACCCTGGCCCCTCACGCACGCAGGTACAGAACTCGACCCGGACCTGGACTGGACCAGGACCTGAACCGTCCCACAGACTGACAGAACCTGTGGGATTTAAACCATGTTCTAAGGTTCTAATGTTCCACTTCAAAAACAGAACTGGAGTTGTGTTTGGTTTTATTCACGAGTCTTTATTATGAGTCTGTCTACAGATTTAAACCAGGACTAAACCAGGACTGAACAAGGTCTTAACCAGATCTAAATCAGGTCTAAATCAGAGCTAAACCTGGTTCAGACCTGGTTTTAGTCCTGTTTTAGTCCTGATCTAGCCCTGGTGTAGACCTGGTTCAGTCCTGGTTTAGTCCTGGTTTTAGTCCTGGTTTTCAGTCCTGGTTTTAGTCCTGGTTCAGTCCTGGTTTTAGTCCTGGTTTAGTCCTGGTTTAGTCCTGGTTTTAGTCCTGGTTTAGTCCTGGTTTAGTCCTGGTTCAGTCCTGGTTTTAGTCCTGGTTTAGTCCTGGTTTAGTCCTGGTTTAGTCCTGGTTTTAGTCCTGGTTTTAGTCCAGTTTTATTCCTGGTTTTATTCCTGGTTCAGTCCTGGTTTAGTCCTGGTTCAGTCCTGGTTTAGTCCTGGTTTAGTCCTGGTTTAGTCCTGGTTTAGTCCTGGTTCAGTCCTGGTTCAGTCACATCTTCTTTAAAGCCTCACTGTGTAACTTTCCTGGTGTTTGTGCTCAGGTTGGGAGAACACGGAGCTGCAGGTTTTCTCTCTCTGCGTTTGCCTCGGTTACTTCCTGTTCGATCTGTCGTGGTGCGTGTTCCACCGGAGCGAGGGCGCCGTGATGCTCGCGCACCACGCCGCCAGCGTCCTGGGCATCGTCCTGGCGCTGGGCCTGGGCTCGTCCGGGTGCGAGACCTGCGCCGTGGTGTTCGGCAGCGAGCTCACCAACCCGCTGCTGCAGGCGCGCTGGTTCCTGCGCCGCGCCGGCCTCTACGAGTCCGTCCTGGGCGACGCCGTGGACGTGCTGTTCGTGGCGCTGTTCGCCGGCGTGCGCGTGGGCGTGGGCACCGTCATGTTCTACCGCCAGCTGGTCTCGCCGCGCCCCGCCCTCGTCATGAAGCTGGGGGGCGTGGTCATGTACGCGCTGGCCTGGGTCTTCATGGTGGACATCGCCCGCTTCGGCTACAGGAAGAGCCGCGCCAAGTACAGGAAGTGGAAGGAGCGAGCGGGAAACGAGCACGACTCTGACGCTCGGACTCACCCGCCACGAGAAAACCTCAAGTCTGAATAAAAATGAATCCTTCTTTCAAAAGTCCACGGAAACACTTCAGTCCTAAAGACAAGGATTATTTGGAATTAAACCTAAAGAGACAGTTTGGAATTTTGGACGTAGGATTTCAGTCCGTGTGTCGTTCGTTTATTTGTTTTTCAAAATAAAAAATTAAAGAAAACGAAAAAAAAAAAAACGATTTTCTTCATTATTTGTCTCTAAAACCAAAATGAGAAAAACTGACTAAACCAGGACTAAACCAGGACTAAAACTGGACTAAAACTGGACTAAACCAGGACTAAAACTGGACTGAACCAGGACTAAACTCACCCGCCACGAGAGAACCTGAAATCTGAATAAAAATGAATTCTTCTTTCAAAAGTCCACGGAAACCAGGGGTGTCAAACATCCGGCCCATGGACTGGATCCGGCCCTCCAAGACCTTTAATCTGGCCCTGGGCTGATTTTCTACTCAAATATTGTAATGATATTTTCTATTAAAATGGTGTTAATTTTGTGTGGTGTTTATCACAGCAGCGTCTCCAGCGTCTCTGTACGTGGCCCCTCCCACCAGAGCAGCACAAATGAAGACTTGTCTCTTTCCAAACGCTCTTAAAGGACGATCGGTTTTGACTGTTGACCGTGACACCCTCATCAGAAAAATGTCCAACATGAGAAAAGTGGAGCCGAGTGCAGGATTTTACAACAAAAATGGACTTATTCTGTTTACAGACAAGTTCATGTTCAAACTTTGTGTTGAAATTGTATTTTTCTTAAGGTTCGTTCACACCAAAGCGTCAAATCGTCCAGTTTCTGTGTAAAGCTGATGTGGACGCGCGACTAGAGCCTCCTGTGTTTTTGCGGCGCATCTTCAGCATCAGCGCGGCGCGAATCTGGCGTCAATGTGGTGAGTCTTGAGTGTTTTAGCGTTGACGCTCTAGACGCGCGTCCAAGGCGTCAGCGTCAAGAAGTTGAAAATGCTGAACTTTTCTTGTCAGATGCACCGAGTCGACCAATCAGGGACGAGTATCCAGAGACACAGCGACGTTATTATCAGGAAGAAAAACCCCAGAACCAGAACCACAAACATGAACGAAACATAAATATATACACCACAAACACCGAGACCATCACCAGGACCAGACCAGGACTAAACCAGGACTAAACCAGGACTAGACCAGGACTAAACCAGGACTAAACCAGGACTAGACCAGGACTAGACCAGGACTAAACCAGGACTAAACCAGGACTAAACCAGGACTAGACCAGGACTAAACCAGGACTAAACCAGGACTAAACTAAACCAGGACTAAACCAGGACTAAACCAG
>NW_026571018.1:39854334-39884334 GCF_026225935.1 Boleophthalmus pectinirostris
ATTGCTGGACCAATCTACTGGTCACAGCACACCACACACATACAGACACACATATACACACACACAATACACACACACATACAGACACACACACACACACACACACACACACACACACAACATACACACACAGACACACACACACACACACACACACACACACACACACACACACACACATACACACACACATACAGACACACACACACACACACACACACACACACACACACACATGACACACACACACACACACACACACACACACACATACTAAACGGTTATTCACATCCAAATCGTCCAGTTTCTGTGTAAAGTCGATGTGGACGCGCACTAGAGCCTCCTGTGTGTTTGCGGCGCGTCTACGGCGTCAGCGCAGCGCGAATCTGGCGTCAGCGCAGCGCTTCTTGAACGTTTTTGCGTTGACACTCTAGACGCGCGTCCAAGGCGTCAGCGTCAAGAAGTTGAAAATGCTGAACTTTTCTTGTCAGATGCGCCGCGTCGACCAATCAGGGACGAGTATCCAGAGACACAGAGACGTTATTATCAGGAAGAAAAACCCCAGAACCAGAACCACAAACATGAACGAAACATAAATATATACACCACAAACACCGAGACCATCACCAGGACTGACCAGACTAACCAGGACTAACAGGACTAAACCAGGACTAAACCAGGACCAACCAGGACTAAAGGACTAACCACCAGGACTAAACCAGACCAGGACCAGACCAGGACTAAACCAGGACTAAACCAGGACTAAACCAGGACCAGGACTAAACCAGGACTAGACCAGACCCAGACTAGACCAGGACTAGACCAGGACTGATCAGTGTCATTAGTGGAGTAATAAATATAAACTGGCTCCAGTCGTCGAGTCGATTTCCTCCGTTGATGTTTTATGTGATAAAAACACTAAAGTCTCAGTCTGGTCTGACATTGTTTGGGGAAAAGTCCAGGACCGGGCTCTTGTTTCCAGGACAACGGACGCACGTCAAGTATTTTTGTCCCGTTCGTCCACGGCGTCAAAGACACGGAGCGTCAGGCGGCGTCTGAACTCAAATGTAAAGGCTCCAAATAGAAACGTCAAGGTGTTTTTTTGACACTTTGGTGTGAACGAACCTTAACACTTGTCACTGAGTTTGTTTCCTTTCCAGGAGAATGGAGAAGAGACCAGGAGCAGCTGAACCAGGACTAAAACCAGGACCATGTCGGGTCTAAAGCAGGTCCTGGTCCCAGCGGCGTCTCTCTGTGCAGTAACCGTTCCAAACTTGTTGGCATCGACTTTAAAAAAGACCAAAGTGAAGCCTCTGCACACCTCAGGTCAGTGTCACAGTTTAAAGTTTCAAATCAAAGGTTAACCTCAAGTCTCACACTTTTACAACACTAAAGAAAGAGTGAAAAAAAGAGAAAAGGAGGAGAAAGAGAAGGAAGAGCAGCCGAGAATTTACACCAGGAGCATCAGTGACACTAAACTCTGTGTATTCTCACGTTTAAACTCTAAACTCTGTGTATTCTCACGTTTAAACTCTAAACTCTATGTATTCTCACGTTTAAACTCTAAACTCTGTGTATTCTCACGTTTAAACTCTAAACTCTATGTATTCTCACGTTTAAACTCTAAACTCTGTGTATTCTCACATTTAAACTCTAAACTCTATGTATTCTCACGTTTAAACTCTAAACTCTATGTATTCTCACGTTTAAATTCTAAACTCTGTGTATTCTCACGTTTAAACTCTAAACTCTGTGTATTCTCACGTTTAAATTCTAAACTCTGTATTCCACGTTTAAACTCTAAACTCTGTGTATTCTCACGTTTAAACTCTAAACTCTATGTATTCTCACGTTTAAACTCTAAACTCTATGTATTCTCACGTTTAAACTCTAATCTCTGTGTATTCTCACATTTAAACTCTAAATTCTGTGTATTCTCACGTTTAAACTCTAAACTCTGCATATTCTCACGTTTAAACTCTAAACTCTTTGTATTCTCATGTTTAAACTCTAAACTCTGCATATTCTCACATTTAAACTCTAAACTCTGTGTATTGTCACATTTAAACTCTAAACTTTTCCCGTCGTTCATGTTTTCGTTGTCGATCGTCTCTGTTCTGTTTTAAATCTCTAAACTCAAGTGTCAGAGTGGAGGTTTTGTAGANTGTCTCTGCTCCTCTGTCTCTGTCCTCTGTCTCTGTCTCTGCTTATGTCTCGATATTTTCTATATTTCTATTCATATTTGTGCTCCTTTTGTGGAAGTTCAAATGTAATATTAATAATTAATTCAATATTAGTTCAAATGTAATATTAATATTTCGTGTAGAGCTCAATGGGAAAAGCCTGTGTGCTGCAGTACCTGTTTTGTCCACTATGGCGCACTTGAGTCATTTACCTGCAGTACCAGACTTTGACCAGAGAGGGCGCTCCAGAGCAAATGTGTGTGAAGTCTGGTGAAAAATTTTCGTTTGACTATCATTTTGAGGACTTTCTGTGCAAAGCCTCAGGCCACCAGCAGAGGCCTCCTGAGCCGTTTGAGCCTTTGACAAAGTGAGGACACAGCAAAATGTCCTCACTTTGAAAAATCGTCCTCACTCTGTTGGTCTAAAACTCACAACGGTCCTCACTTTGAGGGGTTTGCGAGAACAGACACACACACACACAAAACACACACACACACACACAACACACACACACACACACACACACACACACACAACACACACACACACACACACAACACACACACACACACACACACACACACACCACACACACACACACACACACACACACACACATACACACACACACACACAGACACACACAGACACACACACATACAACACATACAACACACACAAACACACACACACACACACACACATACACACACAACACACACACACACACACATACACACACACACACAGAGACACACCACACACACACACAAACACACACACACCCACACACACATACACACACACACAGACACACAGACACACACACACACACACACACACACACACACACACACACACACACACATACACACACACACACACACACACACACACACACACACACACACACACACACACACACAGACACACACACACACACACACACACACACACACACACACACACACACATACACACACACACACACACACACACACATACACACACACACACACACACACAGAGACACACACACACACACACCAGACACACACACACAGACACACATAATCTCTAAAGGTTCGTTCACACCAAATCGTCCAGTTTCTGTGTAAAGTCGATGTGGACGCGCGACTAGAGCCTCTTGCGTTTTTGCGGCGCGTCTTCAGCGTCAGCGCGGCGTGAATCTGGCGTCGATGTGGTGCGTCTTGAACGTTTTAGCGTTGACTCTCTAGACGCGCATCCAAGGCGTCAGCGTCAAGAAGTTGAAAATGCTGAACTTTTCGCGTCAGAAGCGCCGCGTCGACCAATCAGGGACGAGTATCCAGAGACACAGAGACGTTATTATCAGGAAGAAAAACCCCAGAACCAGAAACATGAACGGAACATAAATATATACACCACAAACACCGAGACCATCACCAGGACCAGACCAGGACTAAACCAGGATTAAACAAGGACTAAACCAGGACTAAACCAGGACCAAACCAGGACTAGACTGAGACTAAACAAGGACTAGACCGGCACTAGACCAGGACTAGACCAGGACTAAACCAGGACTGATCCAGTGTCATTAGTGGAGTATAAATATAAACTGGCTCCAGTCATTGAGTCGATTTCCTCCGCTGATGTTTTATGTGATAAAAACACTAAAGTCTCTCAGTCTGGTCTGACATTGTTTGGGA
The DNA here is from genome assembly GCF_026225935.1 of Boleophthalmus pectinirostris. Lineage (NCBI taxonomy): Eukaryota > Metazoa > Chordata > Actinopteri > Gobiiformes > Gobiidae > Boleophthalmus > Boleophthalmus pectinirostris. The sequence goes on from NW_026571018.1 coordinate 39,858,206, forward strand.
AAAGTCCAGGACCGGGCTCTTGTTTCCAGGGGCAACGGACGCACGTCAAGTATTTTTGTCCCGTTCGTCCACGGCGTCAAAGACACGAGCGTCGGGGGCGTCTGAACTCAAATGTAAAGGCTCCAAATAGAAACGTCAAGGTGTTTTTTGACGCTTTGGTGTGAACGAACCTTAACACTTGTCACTGAGTTTGTTTCCTTTCAGGAGAATGGAGAAGAGACCAGGAGCAGCTGAACCAGGACTAAACCAGGACCATGTCGGGTCTAAAGCAGGTCCTGGTCCCAGCGGCGTCTCTCTGTGCAGTAACCGTTCCAAACTCGTTGGCATCGACTTTAAAAAAGACCAAAGTGAAGCCTCTGCACACCTCAGGTCAGTGTCACAGTTTAAAGTTTCAAATCAAAGGTTAACCTCAAGTCTCACACTTTTACAACACTAAAGAAAGAGTGAAAAAAAGAGAAAAGGAGGAGAAAGAGAAGGAAGAGCAGCCGAGAATTTACACCAGGAGCATCAGTGACACTAAACTCTGTGTATTCTCACGTTTAAACTCTAAACTCTGTGTATTCTCACATTTAAACTCTAAACTCTGTGTATTCTCACGTTTAAACTCTAATCTCTGTGTATTCTCACATTTAAACTCTAAATTCTGTGTATTCTCACGTTTAAACTCTAAACTCTGCTCATATTCTCACGTTTAAACTCTAAACTCTTTGTATTCTCATGTTTAAACTCTAAACTCTGCATATTCTCACGTTTAAACTCTAAACTCTTTGTATTCTCATGTTTAAACTCTAAACTCTGTGTATTGTCACATTTAAACTCTAAACTTTTCCCGTCGTTCATGTTTTCGTTGTCGATCGTCTCTGTTCTGTTTTAAATCTCTAAACTCAAGTGTCAGTGGAGGTTTTGTGGAGGTTTTGTGGAGGTTTTGCAGTGTTACGAGTCGTATCTGTGGAGCTGCGTTTCACTTTCACGTGTTGCTCCTCGCGTCTTTTTCTTCACTTGTTCTTGTAAAGTTTCGGTCTGATGTGGTGAAGTGTTTTTCGTTCCTCGAGCTCCTGATGTGACGCTCGGTGTTTACGTCGCTCTAGAGATTTTACACAACGGGTTTTGAAAGAGCAGGAAGTTCATTTTGACACATCGTGTTTATTTCCTGTTTTGCCCTGATAAACGTCTGGAGACGCTATGATGCTAAAAAATTACAACTCCAACTTCATTTAAGCAGCGAGTGGCGTCATGACGACTGTTGGACGCTCGTGTGACACTGATGGTGTAAATTGTCTGACTGGTGAAAATGTAAAGTAATTCAGCGATAACGGCTCATGTGCTGCTGCTGCTGCTGCTGCTGCTGCTGCTGCTGCTGCTGCTGCTGCTGCTGCTGCTGCTGCTGCTGCTGCTGCTGCTGCTGCTGCTGCTGCTGCTGCTGCTGCTCTTACACCTTTGCACAAATACACAAAACACACACCCTATGGACCCACCGCAGAGTCTCTGATGAGTTAAAACTCCAAAGACTAGAAGACTCACGTCAGAGCTATGGACTGAACAGGTCTGAGGTCTGAACCAGGACTGAACCAGGTCTGAACCAGGTCTGAACCAGGTCTGAACCAGGTCTGAACCAGGTCTGAACAGGACTCTGTTGTTATTGGTTGACAGAGACGAGGATCTGGGCGTTCCTTTTGGTCAAGAGCCTCAGACAGAGCTGGACTCCATCTTCCAGGTTTGTGCTGTGACACACACAAACACACACGCACACACTACACACACATTAACACACACACAAGTTCACATGTAAATGAATCTGCTGCTTGTGACAGTGTTGGTTGTTTCTCAGCTGTAGATCAGAGCAGCGTTACAGCTAACAGTGTAAATGTAATGTTTACAGACTTAATGTTAAGTTTGCAGTTTGAATGTTAAGTTTAAGTCTAAATGTAAAATTTACATACTAAGTGTAAAGTTTACAGTGGAAATGCAAAGTTTACAGTTTGAATGTAAAGTTTATAAACTAAATGTAAAGTATAAGTCTTAATGTAAAGTTTACAGACTAAGTGTAAAGTTTAAGTCTAAATGTAAAGTTTACAGTGTAAATTAAGACAAAGTGTAAAGTTTTCATTCAGTTTACAGTCTAAATATAAAGTTTAAGTTTACAAGCTAAGTGTAAAGTTTACTGTCTTAATGTAAAGGTTAAGTCTAAATGTAAAGTTTACAGACTTAAGTCTAAAGTTTACAGTCTTACTATAAAATTTACAGTGTAAGGGTAAAGTTTACATACTTAGTGTAAAGTTTACAGTCTAAAGTAAAGTGCAGCTCTACGTATGTTTAGTTCAACACTAAATACTACAAAAACACACTAGAGACTTTTTCACAACCCACCACCGGACAAAGTGTGGAGGTGTGGACCGTACGCGGCAGGAGTGGAAAAAATAATGTCTAGATAGAATTCATAAGAGGAAAATGGTTTGTCGAGGTCGCTCTAAGTGCTGGCCTCCATGAGCTTCATTTGGAGCTGAGCTGTGGGTGACGTCACACTCAGAACACTTCTTCACACAGTGTGTGGTTCCAGGTTCTGGAGGAGCAGGTCCTGAGGTTTGTCCAACAGCAGCTGCAGAGGCTCCACAGGCTCCTGGCCTCAGATTACCCAGAATGCTCCGAGAGTGAGGAGGAGGAGAGCAGAGAGGTTCTGAACATCACCCTGGACTTCCTGAAGAGGATGGACCAGGAACATCTGGCCCAGCGCCTGAGAGACAGTAAGAACCTCCAGATGCCCTCCCATCCTCCTGTATCCCCGTGTGTCAGGTGCCCTCCCCGTGTGTCAGGTGCCCTCCCTGTGTGTCAGGTGCCCTCCCCGTGTGTCAGGTGCCCTCCCCGTGTGTCAGGTCCCTCCCCGTGTGTCAGGTGCCCTCCCCGTGTGTCAGGTCCCTCCCGTGTGTCAGGTGCCCTGTCGGTGCCCTCCGTGTGTCAGGTGCCCTCCCCGTGTGTCGGGTGCCCTCCCCGTGTGTGTCAGGTGCCCTCCCGTGTGTCAGGTCCCTCCCCGTGTGTCAGGTGCCTCCCCGTGTGTCAGGTCCCTCCCCGTGTGTCAGGTGCCCTCCCCGTGTGTCAGGTGCCTCCCCGTGTGTCAGGTGCCCTCCCCGTGTGTCGGGTGCCCTCCCCGTGTGTCGGGTGCCCTTCCCGTGTGTCGGGTGCCCTCCCCGTGTGTCAGGTGCCCTCCCTGTGTGTCAGGTCCCTCCCTGTGTGTCAGGTTTCCTCCTGTATGAAATATGTGACATGTTTGACATTCTAACTCTTGTGTGTTGTTTAAAGGGAGTAAAGTTGGATTCAGAGATAAACTGAAGTGTGATCTGCAGCAGAGGTTCAGCCGTGTGTTTGAGGGCGTGGCTAAACCAGGAGACTCCGCCCCCCTGTCCCAGATCTACACAGAGCTCTACATCACAGAGGGCGGAGCCTCAGAGGTCAACCAGGAACATGAGGTCAGACACGTGGAGACGGCGTCCAGGAGACCGGCCGCTCCAGAGACCATCACATGTGAAGAGCTCTTTAAACCCCGCCCACATTCACCACAGCCAATCAGATTAGTGCTGACGAAGGGCGTGGCCGGCGTGGGGAAAACAGTGCTGACTCAGAAGTTCGAGTCTGGACTGGGCTGAAGGCCGGACCCACCAGGACCTCCAGCTGCTGTTCCCCTTCACTTTCAGAGATCTGAACGTGCTCAGAGACACACAGTTCAGCCTGGTGGAGCTGCTGCACCACTTCTTCAGTCCATCCAAAGATCTCTGCAGCTTCCAACAGCTCCAGGTGCTCTTCATCTTTGACGGTCTGGACGAGTGCAGACTTCCTCTGGACTTCGGCCGAACCCGGGTCCTGAGCGACCCCACAGAGTCCGCCTCAGTGCACGTGCTGCTGGTGAACCTCATCAGGGGGAGCCTGCTTCCCTCCGCTCTCCTCTGGATAACCACGCGCCCCGCCGCGGCCAATCAGATCCCTGCTGAGTGCGTCTCCATGGTGACAGAGGTGCGAGGGTTCGCCGACCCGCAGAAGGAGCAGTACTTCAAGAAGAAGCTCAGAGACCAGGCCACGGTCGTCATCTCCCACATCAAGAGCGTCCGCAGCCTCTACATCATGAGCCACATCCCGATCTTCTGCTGGATCCTCTCCACAGTTCTACAGAAGCTTCTGGAACAAACAGAGGAACCAGAGCTGCCCCGGACTCTCACACAGATGTACGTCCACTTCCTGGTGGTGCAGGCCAAAGTCCAGAACATCAAGTATCAGCAGGGATCAGGGGAGGACCTTCACACTGGACTCCAGAGACCAGGGAGATGGTGAAGTCTCTGGGAAAAGTGGCCTTTGAGCAGCTGCAGAAAGGAAACCTGATCTTCTACGAGAGTGACCTGAGCGAGTGTGGGCTGGACGCTGCAGCGGCCTCAGTGTACTCCGGAGTGTTCACACAGGTCTTTAGAGAGGAGCCAGGCCTGTACCAGGACAAGGTCTACTGCTTCATCCATCTGAGTGTGCAGGAGTTTCTGGCTGCTCTTCACGTCCATCAGACCTTCTACAGCTCTGGAGAGAACCTGCTGGAGACACCACACTCCTCTGAGAGTCCAGACCCTGAGGCCTTCTACCGCTCTGCTGTGGACCAGGCCTTACAGAGTCCAAACGGACACCTGGACCTGTTCCTGCGCTTCCTCCTGGGGCTGTCTCTGCCGACCAATCAGAGGCTGCTGCAGGGTCTGCTGACTCACACAGGAAGTGACCCGACCAATCAGGAGACAGTAAAGTTCATCAAACAGAAGCTGGATGAAGAGGGTCTGTCTGCAGAGAGAAGTCTGAACCTGCTCCACTGTCTGAACGAGCTCAACGACCAAAGTCTGGTGCAGGAGATACAGAAGAACATGAGAAGATACCTCTCTGATGGAACCATGTCTCCTGCTCAGTGGTCTGCTCTGTCCTTCGTCTTACTGTCCTCAGACTCAGACCTGGAGGAGTTTGACCTGAGGAAATACCAGGCCTCAGAGAACGCTCTCCTGGGTCTGCTGCCGGTGGTCAGAGCCTACCACCAAAAGCCCTGTGAGTCCAGACTGTATTTAAACTCTTGTGTGGAGGTTCTAGTCTCTAGTCCCTCTCTGTCCTCAGACTGTCCCTCTCTGTCCTCAGACTTTAGTCTCTAATGTCCTCTCTGTCCTCAGACTGTATTTAAACTCTTGTGTGGTTCTAGTCTCTAATGTCCTCTCTGTCCTCAGACTGTATTTAAACTCTTGTGTGTTCTAGTCTCTAATGTCCCTCTCTGTCCTCAGACTGTATTTAAACTCTTGTGTGGAGGTTCTAGTCTCTAATGTCCCTCTCTGTCCTCAGACTGTATTTAAACTCTTGTGTGGAGGTTCTAGTCTCTAATGTCCCTCTCTGTCTCAGACTGTATTTAAACTCTTGTGTGGAGGTTCTAGTCTCTAATGTCCCTCTCTGTCCTCAGTCTTTGTGGCTGTGGTCTGTCTCCTCACAGCTGTGCTCCTCTGGCCTCAGTCCTCAGCTCCTCCAGTCTCACACATCTGGATCTCAGTCACAACGACCTCCAGGACTCAGGAGTGGAGCTGCTGTGTTCTGGACTGAAGAGCGCCCCCTGCAGACTGGAGACGCTCAGGTGAGACGCTCCCATGATGCACTCTGCCCCCTTGTGTCCACATGAGTGTAATGCTGTGTCTTTAGGCTGTCTGGATGTCTGGTCTCAGAGAGGGGCGGGGCTGCTCTGGCCTCAGCTCTGAGCTCCGCCCCCTCCCACCTCAGAGAGTTGGACCTGAGCTACAACCATCCAGGACCCTCCGCCGAGCTCCTGACCGCTCTACAGGACCAGCGCCCCCTGCTGTCTGTCAGGTGAGAGAACGCTGGTCTCTGGTCTGGTCCTGGTCTGGTCTCTGTCTGTCCTGGTCTGGTCTCTGGTCTGGTCTGGTCTGGTCTGGTCTGGTCCTGGTCTGGTCTGGTCCTGGTCTGGTCCTGGTCTGGTCTGGTCTGGTCTGGTCCTGGTCCTGGTCTGGTCTGGTCTGGTCTGGTCCGGTCTGGTCTGGGTCTGGTCCTGGTCTGGTCCTGGTCTGGTCTGGTCTGGTCCTGGTCTGGTCCTGGTCTGGTCCTGGTCTGGTCTAAACTGGACTTGTGTGTTTCAGGTTGGATCCTGCTGGAGAGCGCTGGATGGTTCCAGGTCTGAGGAAGTGTGAGTCTGTTTTGTTTCCTTCACACAGTAAAGTGCAGAGAACAGCTCAGGTCATTCACTCAGGTCATTCACTCTGTTTCAAATGGGTTCAAATCTCGCTCAGTTTTCCTTCACTGGACCATTCTGGTGAAGTTTATCATTTCACCGGGATATGAGCCGCAGATGTGACATGTAGAGGTGATTCCGTTGTGTTACTTACTGTAAACAAGGGCCACACTCATCTCATTTGCACGATATAAATCTGTGTCAGAGAGTTTCAAATACACCCAGCCTAGTTTTCCTTTACTTTCCTCTCAATCGTCTGAGCGACTGTGTTGTTTCGGACAGGTGTGTGACAGGTGTGTGACAGGTGTGTGACAGGTGTGTGACAGGTGTGGACCAGGACACAACCAGAAGAGAGACTGAGGTGAAGTGTTTGTGTTTCAGACTCCTGTGACGTTTCTCTGGACCCAAACACAGCTCACAGACGTATGCTTCTGTCTGAGGACCATCGCACGGTGACCTGCGTGAAGGAGGAGCAGGAGTATCCAGATCATGACGACAGGTTCACAGTCCGGCCTCAGGTCCTGAGCTGCACCGGCCTCAGGGGGCGCTGTTACTGGGAGGTGGACTGGAGCGGGAGGAGGGTTGAAATAGCAGTGAGTTACAGAGAGATCAGACGGAGCGGGGGAGGGGAGTGTGAGTTTGGATTCAACGATCACTCCTGGTGTCTGAGGATCTACGATGACGGAGAGTACTTTGTCTGGTACAACAGCAACTCAACGCGCCTCCACCGCTGCTGTCACTCAGAGAGAGGGGGCGTGCCCTGTGGCAGAGTGGGCGTGTTCCTGGACTCTGAGGCTGGAGCTCTGTCCTTCTATGACGTCTCCTCTGCTGGAGAACTGTTCCACCTCTGGACCTTCTCCTCGTCCTTCTCTGAGCCTCTGTTTCCAGGGTTTAGGATGGTGAGCGAAGGTTCCTCTGTGACTCTGGTGAAAGAGACGAGACAAACCTGAAGATAAACTGGACTTGTGCCACGATGAGAACAAAAAATAAAGAGAAATAAAAAATGAAAACTGAAATAAAAACTCTAAACACAGAAAGTGAACGAGGCCAAAGTGACTGGACTGTTTTGGACCAGAGGAGGTATGGGGCATTAACTGTAACATGTTACATATTTAGATCACCGTGTTCATTTTATTGTTTTGAAAATTCTATATTATTATTCTATTTTATCGATGTATTCATGTTTTATAAGTTTCACTTTAGTTTGAGTCACTCTGAGTCTCTCCTCCCTTTGCTCCCTGCACTAAGTCACAGCGTAACATCACAGCAAACTCGGCTGACAGGAGCTGACGGGGATTTACTGTCATGGTTCTTTTATGTTATTAGGTTCTTTTTTCAGACCAAGGGTTTGTTTTCATCCCTGACAGTTTGAACTGTTCACTCTTCCTCAGAGTCACGTGATGTTGCTGTGACGTGTCTGGTCAGATGATTTAAACAGGTTTTTGGCGCTGTTTTCCTACAGGTGGAGGCAGGACGACAGCGCCACCTGCAGTCCCACTTCCTCAGGACAGAACCCCAGGTGTGTGAGAGTAAAAAAGCCCCTCGTCCCAATCTATAATCCCGTAGGCATGTTTCCGTATTTCGATTGTCTCTTTAATCCAGCGTTTCCTTCTCGCGTTCTGTTCTGAACATAGAACAAACGCGAGAAGGAAACAGCGAAGGCGAAACACGAGCAACAAAACACAAAGCAGAACAGGAACAACTCAAATCGGCCGTTTCTGACCAGTGTAAAAGAGACAGAACCACGTTATGAACTGGGACGGAGCGAACATCACTGGGACAGAGGAAAACAAACATCGCCGCTGGATTAAAGAAGCAATCGAAATACGGAAACGTGCCCACAGGACGATAAACCAGGACCAAACCAAACTGTCAGGGATGAAAACAAACTCTTGGTCTGCAAAAAGAACCTAATAACATGAATTATCGGAAGACCAAAATGAACCTCATCGGACTGTCATGGTTCATGTTTTGTTTTGCATATTCCAGTGTGTCTTGTTCCTTTAGTCGATGTCCTTGGTGTTTTTATTTGCCCTTAGTAAGTGTCTGCTTGTGTTTTGTTCTTCCTGTATGTTGTTAAATTTAAATCAGTAAATGAAATCAGTAAATGAAAAAACTAAATAAAATTTCTATTAAGTTTTTTTTTTTTTTTTTTTTTTATTAATGAAGGTCTATATTTTTGTACCAGATTTGATTGAATATTTACAGACTGTTTTTGATGTTAAACTTTTTAAACCTTGAGATCTCTTACCTGTACTTACCTGTACTTACCTGTACTTACCTGTACTTACCTGTACTTACCTGTACTTTGAAATGAGCTCATCCAGTTAAGGGAGTTAGTCTCTAAAAGGAGCCAGCCTCACCTGAAAGCGCTGTGTGTGTCTTCAGGTTCGTGTCATGCTTGTTTTTAACTTTGTCTTTTTTGTAAATATTTTTTTTTTAATGTTTTTGATGGTGAAATAAACACACTTTGGGTTTGCACTGGAAATCGTCTCAGCTCGACTCAGTTCCTCTGAGACTCTGCTAGAGTTGTTGTCCGGGTTATTACACATCCCTGCCCCAGAACAACAGTAACAACACGTGTTTTTATAAGTTTTTCAGTACAATAATCATGCTTTTATTGAACTTTTTGAGCTAGAAAAGTTACAAACTGTGGCTTTAAGTCATACTAGTGATGGTCTAAACGAGCCGAGGCACAGATACACGTATCATGCGCTGAAAGCATCGCCTCAGCCGAGCCGTGTCACTGAGCGTATCGCTTTAAGAAAAGTCACGTGACCAACACAGTGACTGTGTCGTATTGTAGGACATTGTGTCACGTGTCATTGAGGCGTCAGTTCTACATCAGGACGTCCGGCACAGATCGAGCCACTCGCTGCTACGACGTCGTTCGTCACTGTGGAGCCTCCAAGGAAGAGAAAGTTTTCTTCCGTGTGGATCATTTTGATCTCAACACCTGAGAAGGTCATTTATATTCCATTCCCGTTTCCATGGCAGACAAAGTCTTTTATAAGTATTTTTATGACCCACAGGTGAAATGTCGTCAATGCTCAGCGGAGTTGTCCTGTGCAACTCGAAACACATCATCAGTGCTCCAGCATTACACAGTAGAGCTCGACATGAAAGAGAACAAACTGTTTCCAAGAGGAGACATCGTTTGAGCCCAAACATGCTTCAAAAAGTTCTATTTCTTAATAAAAATGTTTGAAATCCACCCCCCACAAAAAGGAAAAAAAAGACAAGCACTCAAATGTTACAAGCACAATGTGTGCGATGTTCACACACACTCACATGACACACACATGAATCATCACAAGAAGATTCACTCTAATTTCACAGAGATGATTGAACATCGGCCCAATTATTATGTTCACATGGTCAGATCTTGCACTTAGTTATGCAAACTCATTACAACGTGTTTCTTTTGTAGTATAGTTGCAGTACATTTTTAAACCACTAGATGGAACCCACACACTCACCAACACAGTGTGATACAGTCTCCACACACAAGGGAAAAGTGTGATACACACAAGGGAAAAGTGTGATACACACAAGGGAAAAGTGTGATACACACAAGGGAAAAGTGTGATACACACACTGAGGCGTCATCTACGCATCACTAAGTCATACTAATGTACAGCCTGTAGACGATGAAACAGGATTTACACCTAATTAACACTGGATTTGTAACGTGTTGCTCCTGTCTCCCCATGCTCGATGTTCAGGACACAGCACCAGTTTGACCAGACGCCAACACGACTTTTAGCATGTAGTCCACCAAGTTTATTGACCATGAGTGAATTGTAAAATGTTGATAACTTGCTTAAATTTGATCAAACGTTAACCTTATTTAAAATCATTCATAATTTACCTGCTCCCCCACTGAGAGGGTTTGTGGTGTTCAGTTCAGAGACGACCTGCCGAGGCGCACGCTCCACAACCGCGGGAGAGCGCCGCCTTCCAACACGCAGACGCTCTTTTGGTCGGTCGGTCATCATCCTCCTACAGAACCATAAACCTCCCACATGAAACTATATCATGTACAAATCATGACGGCTTTTAACCAAACAGACCTGTGCACATGAATCTGTCCTGTATGAACGCAGCAACATGAAGCGTAAATATGTAAATAGTTTATGTTATTAGCTTCTTTTTTCAGACCAAGAGTTTGTTTTCATCCCTGACAGTTTGGACTGTGCACCAGCGTCTTCCTCAGAGTCACGTGATGTTGCTGTGACGTGTCTGGTCAGATGATTTAAACAAGTTTTTGGGGCTGTTTTCCTACTGGTGGAGGCAGGACGACAGCGCCACCTGCAGTCCCACTTCCTCAGGACAGAACCGCAGGTGTGTGAGACGATAAACCTGGGACGAGGGGCTTTTTTACTCTCACACACCTGGAATTCTGTCCTGAGGAAGTCGCCAAAACCTGTTTAAATCAGCTGCGCAGGGAGCAGTCGAAACTGTGAAGTATGAAAACAAACCCTTGGTCTGAAAAAAGAACCTAGTAACATAAATTATCAGAAGACCAAATGAACCTCGTCGGACTATATGTAAATAGTGTTTGGATGTGGCGACTGAGACTGAATAAGACTATAGTTTTACTTCCTGATCGACTGGATGGACGACTGCATCAGTTTACATTATACTGTATTTTATTGGCATGTGCGCCATTTATGACATCAACCTGTGCAGGGAAATTGGCCATTTTGCTCTAACCTGCACAAACTTCTTTGTGTAATTCAATGTTTATTTTTTATGTGCGTTGTCCCTGATAAATTAAAAAATTAAAATAAAATAAATTGTAAGGACCAAAATCTTTGCAGGCGAGTGTAGCTGCTGAATTTTAAATAAGCCACGATGATGAGATCAAATGAGATAATACAGTTTGGTAAGAACACGCTCGGGTAATCGGCTGAACAGGCCGTTTCATGAAGTGTCATGAAGAGGTTATTGTGTGAACACGGCAGCGATAATTTCACAAGTTGTTCATGGTTTCCAAGTGCAGCCTCGTTCTCCAGCCAAGAGCTCCGTGGATTGTTTGTCTCAGACTCAGTATCATGTGCATGAGGCTTTGGCCGTTATGTGACAGACTGGTTATGGTTGTGTGATTGACCAATGTCTTTCAGACGTCACCTGAAGTTTCCCAAATCTGATTTTTTGGCTTTTGTGTTCATGTATCTGATCTTTTAACCCTTGTGCTGTCCTTCAGATCAGTCCAGTATATTGTAATAATAATGATATTATTATTTACTTACTACTACTACTACTACTACTACTACTACTACTACTACTACTAATAATAATAATAATAATAATAATAATAATAATAATAATAATAATAATACATGGGCTAAACATGGGCTAAACCAGGACTCAACCTGGAGTAAACATGGGCTAAACTTTTGCTATTACTTTTTATTTATTTTGTATCTACTTGACTATATTTGCCGTAATAAAATTGGGTAAAAGGTTTATGGAGGAGATTGATGAAAGCAGTGTGATCAAACCATTCAAATGTTGTTGTTATAACTTCTTTCCCTAATTTAGGAGTTCACTTTCATTTTTAACTACACCAAAACCGTAATTTCATAAAGAAAAACAACAACAACAACAACAACAACAACAAACCAGTGAATGAATAATCAGCGTATGATCCTGCCTGGTCAACTCAGTGTTTGTCCTGTAGGTGGCAGTAATGCGCCTTATCTACGCATGTCCACTTTTAAGGCTACTTCCTATGAATTTTACAGCTAAAAGAAAATGCTCCGTTTGTTTGTATGAAATTAAATTAAAACATTTAAGCATTGAACAGAAAATAGAAGTTAGGCTGTATCCCGCTGGTTTACGCTGCGTCTTTGGCGATAAACAGCGTCTGAACACAACCGCGATCGCAATGAGGTGACGTTTCCTTTCTAGAGACACGTTAAACATAAAAAATAGCGATATGCATTCGTAAACGTGATTTCAAAATATTCGTAGTACTTTAATCAAATACTGAGTCACCACGCTTTACGGTTTAGCGCTTAAATATATACTTGTGTTTGTGTTTTCACAACGTGTCAGGATGGCCGAGTGGTCTAAGGCGCCAGACTCAAGGATAATCTCCTTCCTTCCTTAGAAACGGGACTTCTGGTCTCCGACTGGAGGCGTGGGTTCGAATCCCACTTCTGACACATACCTTTTCTTGACTTCAGACACATAAATCTAATACTGTCTTTTGATTTACGATGTAATAATTATTATAATTATTATTATTATTATGCATAATAATGATCAAAAGTGCATATTGTTGGTACTGCATATTCATATATATATATATATATATATATATATATATATATATATATATATATATATTTATTTATTTTTTTTTATTACACTTTGTTACACATACAAAAGGTTAAAAACAAAGAAAATCATTTATTGGATATTGAATTACAACACATATAAGTAATAATATGCACATGAAATGACACAATGTCACAAGAAGAAGAAGAAGAAGAAGAAGAAGAAGAAGAAGAAGAAGAAGAAGAAGAAGAAGAAGAAGAAGAAGAAGAAGAAGAAGAAGAAGAAGAAGAAGAAGAAGAAGAAGAAGAAGAAGAAGAAGAAGAAGAAGAAGAAGAAGAAGAAGAAGAAGAAGAAGAAGAAGAAGAAGAAGAAGAAGAAGAGGCAATAGGAGCTCTGGGCAAGTCCTGCCAAGTGCTGCAACATGAGCACAGACGTCACAAGACGTCAGAGGCTTTTCTTTGACTCTATTTTATCAGGTTGTTGTTGTTGTTGTCATTGTCGTCGTCGTCGTCGTCAAGGTGACAGGATGACATTTCTTCATACACACGTATGAATCTTATCTCATAACATGTCCTCATACACATGATGTGGATCTGAAGGAGTGACATGTTCTGGTCCATGTTTTGCAAGAAAAGAATTGACCTATAAGATAAATAAGTCCAATTTAAACTTGTGCTATAAACTGTATAACAAGAAACTAGCACAGGCTCGCGCATGCACGCAAACACACACACACACACACACACACACACACACACACACACACACACACACACACACACACACACACACACACACACACACACACACACACACACACACACACACACAGAGTGAGAGAGGAAAAACAAAAAAAACAAAAAAATACTTACGTGTACCTTTCCCAGTTTTAGGAGAATCAAAGGTAAACTGAACAATATTAACAGCAGCAGCAGCAGTGCAGATGAGGAGATGACAGAAGAAGCATAGTAGTAGTAGTAGTAGTAGTAGTAGTAGTAGTAGTAGTAGTAGTAGTAGTAGTAGTATTTGTCTCTGTCATGTGGTCATTATGTTCTATAGGCTTCAGGGCTGCAGCACCTTTGAACAGATGTAGATATTAGCATAAATCCAAATGACAAATAAAAAAAACAATGCTTTATGAATTCTGTATCATAATACACACACACACACACACACACACACACAAACAAACACACACACACACACACACACACACACATACACACACTTAAATAACCAAGTAACATGGTAAAATAATAAGTGTGGTGGACTCACGTGAGACATTGAGAATCATGCTAGTGTGGCTAGTTATTAATCCGTCGTTCACAATGTAGGAAGAAGCTCTACACCACATCAGGAGTCCACGATGGGCTTCTGTCAGAGTCACGCTGCGTGTGATTGTAGTGTATATATATATATATATATATATATATATATATATATATATATATATATATATATATATATATATATATATATATATATATATATGTCCCCTGTGCGTCCGTGACTATTTTGTGGTCTGTAACAACAGTCCTCTCACGGTTTGGCCAGAGGTTCCACTTGAGCCGAGGGAAGTGAAGAGGACAGGGCGTGACAGCTGAGCAGGTAATAGTCACCTCTCAAAGCCTCCAGCTTTGAATTGTAAGTTGAAGTTGAAGTTGTTGTAATGGACAGATTAGATGACAAACCACAACACTCGGCACCTCCTGTAAAACATGACGCACAGGTAGGGAGGTAGGTAAGTAGGTAGGTAGTGTAAGTAAGTAAGTAAGTAGGTAGGTAGATAGGGCTAAAAGAGGGTTAATGTGAGTCTGAACCACACAGATGTGATGTTTTCACATGTGACCAGGACACTTGGATCTGTGCTCCTGAAACTGATCCATATCTGATCTTTAACATGTGACTTGAGTGTGAACAGTCAGGTCACATTCATCCACCTACACGTCATCAACAAGACACAAACGTCACTATTCTGCACTGAAGTAGGAGAAAACTGTTCATGATCCATGTGACTGAAGTGAAGCACATCTCCACTCACCACAAAACACCACCACCAAAAACCTGCTCCTTCTCCTTCTCAATCTCCTCCTTAAAACAAGTCAGTTGTTCATGTTGTGGCTCCGGTACGAGAGGAACTTTAAAATCTCCAGGTGCTCGATGCTGCGTCCATGTTTGTTCAACTTGTGTAAACACAGAGACGCTCGCTGCGGTTGACGTCGTCGTGTCTCCAGTGTCACATGTGGGACACTTTTGGACCGTTTAATGTTCACACTGGAGTCACATACAAGTCACATTTAACTGGAAATGTGAACGAACTCGAAAAAACATTGGATTTCACAAAAAAAAAAAATCTGAATTGAGCGTTAAACCTGCAGACTGAACGTAGACTAAGAAACTTCGCACTGCACACACTCGTCCCATTACGGTAACACCCTCCAGATTGGAGATCAGTCGGACGAGCAGTTCGAGCGTCTCCACGGAACAAACAAACAAAGACACAAACAAACAAACAAACAGGAGGAGACATGGACAGACGTTCCGTGCATTAATAGATTCATAATTTAGGAGAAATAAAATAACACAAAATAAATAAACTCAGTGTGTCTTTATGTTCATTTGTGTTTTTAATGAGCTCTGTGTGCGCGTCCGTCAGCAGGGATCAAACTAAAACTTCAGATTTTAACTCCAATACGTGAGAAAAGTTCAGGATTCAAAGTGTTAAAAGCAAACGCATCATAAAACAATAAAACACATCTACAGGTTGTTTTTTTTTAATATATATATATATATATATAAACTGTATATATGTTCTGCTCTACATGAACTCATATTTCCTCGCTGTTTACAGAGTGTGTTCAGTTCCTCTTCGTGCAGTCTCCAGGCCGTGTTCTTATCCACAGAAGTGACGACGGGAATGTGTTTAAATCCTGGAATGTGAAAAAAAAAAAAAAAAAAGGACGAGCGCCGCAGTTTGATCGACGCTCCACGACTCCGACTTCAGAAGATCCACCTCGGAGTCGCACTTTTCCTGTGAGCAGGTTTGAGTAAAAACAGTGGAATGGTGGAGTGGTGCTCAGGCCCGACGCGGCGCCCCCTGCTGGTCTGTGTGTGTGTGTGTGTGTGTCCAGTGTTTGACTCTGCAGTGTCCAGGCGGGGGCGCTCAAATCACCGAGTCTAAAACAAACACAAATACAGTTGGTGAAAAACACACAAGGATTCACAGAAAATCACCTGAATAAACACGAATATCGGACGAACCATTTCACTTTTGTTTCTGGTTCTGATATTGTCATGTTTTAGTTTTGGGATTCGGACGTCGTCATTGTTGTGGTTGTTGGATCCAAACAGCGGAAAACGACTCGAGAAATGTGTTTGTGAACTTCATAAATACAAAAGTGAATCAGATGTGTGTGACTCAAACCTCTGTTCAAACTGTTTCTCTTCCCAACGGAATTGAAAACTAGTGAAAGGTGAAGGTGATGGGCAGGATTGATCCACAGGAGTGAGGAGCCTGACGCACGAGTCACAGGGATTTTTACAAAGACGTCACTTAGAACCAGACTCAACAACACAGAAGCTCCTGGTCCAACCGTGTACACACACAGTGGACCAGATGCTCCTGTTTGGCAGAAATAGTACTACGAGTACTGTGAGTACTGTGAGTACTATGTACTGTGAGTACTATGAGTACTGTGAGTACTGTAAGTACTGTAAGTACTGTGAGTACTATGAGTACTGTGAGTACTGTACTGTGAGTACTGTGAGTACTGTAAGTACTGTAAGTACTGTGAGTACTATGAGTACTGTGAGTACTGTGAGTACTATGAGTACTGTGAGTACTATGAGTACTATGAGTACTGTGAGTACTGTAAGTACTGTAAGTACTGTGAGTACTGTGAGTACTGTGAGTACTATGAGTACTGTGAGTACTATGAGTACTATGAGTACTGTGAGTACTATGAGTACTGTGAGTACTACTGTAGTACTGTAAGTACTGTAAGTACTGTGAGTACTATGAGTACTGTGACTGTGAGTACTATGAGTACTGTAAGTACTGTAGTACTGTGAGTACTATGAGTACTGTGAGTACTGTGAGTACTGTGAGTACTGTGAGTACTATGAGTACTGTGAGTACTGTGAGTACTATGAGTACTGTGAGTACTGTAAGTACTGTAAGTACTGTGAGTACTATGAGTACTGTGAGTACTATGAGTACTGTGAGTACTGTGAGTACTATGAGTACTGTGAGTACTGTGAGTACTGTGAGTACTATAAGAGTGTGTACCTGTGTAGTCCTCAGAGTCTGTGGTGTCACTGAGGTTGTGCTGCAGCTGCCTGTACTTCTGCTCCACCTCCTGAAACACAAACATATACAAATGTACACACACTAATATATACACATATACACACACTAATATATACACATAATATACACACACTAATATATATACACACACTAATATATACACACACACACACACACACACACTAATACATACACACACACACACACACACACACACACTAATATATACACACACTAATATATACACATATATACACACTAATATATACACATATATACACACACACACACACACACTAATGTATAATACACACTAATATATACACATATATACACACACACTAATATATACACATATATACACACACTAATATATACACACACACATGTATAATACACACTAATATACACACACTAATATACACATATACACACACACACACACACACACACACACACACACACTAATATACACACACACACACACACTAATATACACACACACACACACACACACACTAATATACACACACAAATATATAATACACACTAATATATACACATATACACACACACACACACTAATATATATACACACACACACACACACACTAATATACACACACAAATATATAATACACACTAATATATACACACACTAATGTATAATACACACTAATATATACACACACACACACTAATGTATAATACACACTAATATATACACACACACACACTAATGTATAATACACACTAATATACACACACACACACTAATGTATAATACACACTAATATATACACACACACACACACTAATGTATAATACACACTAATATATACACACACTAATATACACACACACTAATGTATAATACACACTAATATATACACACACACACACACTAATGTATAATACACACTAATATACACACACACACACTAATGTATAATACACACAGACACACATGTGTACACACACACACACACACACACACTAATGTATAATACACACACACACATGTGTACACACACACACACACGTGTACACACACACACACACACACATGTGTACACACACACACGCACGTGTGTACACACACACACACACACACACGTGTACAAACACACACACACACACACACGTGTGTGTACAGTGTCATATTCTACACGTCGTTCTGATGATGATGAAGCAGCAGCTGCAGATTCTCTCATCAAACTAAGTCTGTCAGCAGGTCGTACAGTCAGGTCGTACAGTCAGGTTGTGCAGTCAGGTCATACAGTCAGGTCATACAGTCAGGTCATGCAGTCAGGTCGTGCAGTCAGGTCGTGCAGTCAGGTCGAGTGTCGTACCTTCAGGTAGTGCAGGTTGTACAGTCAGGTCATGCAGGTTGTACAGTCAGGTCGGGCGGGTCGTACAGTCAGGTCATGCAGGTCGTACAGTCAGGTCGTGCAGGTCGTACAGTCAGGTCATGCAGGTTGTACCTTCAGGTAGTGCAGGTCGTACAGTCAGGTCGTGAGTCGTACAGTCAGGTCATGCAGGTCATACAGTCAGGTCGTGGGTCGTACAGTCAGGTCATGCAGGTCGTACAGTCAAGTCATGCAGGTCGTACAGTCAGGTCGTGGGTCGTACAGTCAGGTCGTGGGTCGTACAGTCAGGTCGTGGGTCGTACAGTCAGGTCATGCAGGTCGTACCTTCAGGTCATGCAGGTCGTACAGTCAGGTCGTGGGTCGTACCTTCAGGTCATGCAGGTCGTACAGTCAGGTCGTGCAGGTCGTACCTTCAGGTCATGCAGGTCGTACAGTCAGGTCATGCAGGTCGTACCTTCAGGTCATGCAGGTCGTACAGTCAGGTCATGCAGGTCGTACAGTCAGGTCGTGGGTCGTACAGTCAGGTCGTGCAGGTCGTACCTTCAGGTAGTGCAGGTCGTACAGTCAGGTCGTGCAGGTCGTACCTTCAGGTAGTGCAGGTCGTACAGTCAGGTCGTGGGTCGTACAGTCAGGTCGTGCAGGTCGTACCTTCAGGTAGTGCAGGTCGTACAGTCAGGTCGTGGGTCGTACAGTCAGGTCGTTCAGGTCGTACCTTCAGGTCATGCAGGTCGTACAGTCAGGTCGTGGGTCGTACAGTCAGGTCGTGGGTCGTACAGTCAGGTCATGCAGGTCGTACCTTCAGGTAGTGCAGGTCGGCCTGCAGCAGCCGCAGGTGGGTCATGACTTGTCTGCTGAGGTTGGGTCCGGCGCCGCCCGTCTGCGAGGACGAGGACAACAGTTTACTCATGTCGATGCCCACGTCGTCCTCAGAGACGTCCTCCAGTCCGTCACACAGGTCCAGAACCACGAAGCCTGAGGGACACGAGGACAGAGACACGAGGACACGAGGACAGAGACACGAGGACAGAGACACGAGGACAGAGACACGAGACACGAGACACGAGGAC
This sequence comes from Boleophthalmus pectinirostris, assembly GCF_026225935.1. NCBI lineage: Eukaryota > Metazoa > Chordata > Actinopteri > Gobiiformes > Gobiidae > Boleophthalmus > Boleophthalmus pectinirostris. The sequence goes on from NW_026571018.1 coordinate 39,877,475, forward strand.
AGAGACACGAGGACAGAGACACGAGGACAGAGACAGAGGACACGAGACACGAGGACACGAGACACGAGGACACGAGGACAGAGACACGAGGGCAGAGACACGAGGACACGAGGACAGAGACACGAGGACAGAGACACGAGGACAGAGACAGAGAGGACAGAGACACGAGGACACGAGGACACGAGGACACGAGGACAGAGACACGAGGACAGAGACACGAGGACAGAGACAGAGACACGAGGACAGAGACAGAGACACGAGGACAGAGGACACGAGGACACGAGGACAGAGACACGAGGACAGAGACACGAGACAGAGGACAGAGGACACGAGGACAGAGACACGAGGACACGAGGACAGAGACACGAGGACACGAGGACAGAGACACGAGGACAGAGACACGAGGACAGAGACACGAGGAGAGACACGAGGACACGAGGACACGAGACACGAGACACGAGGACAGAGACACGAGGACAGAGACACGAGGACACGAGGACAGAGACATGAGGACACGAGGACAAGACACAAGAGAGACACGAGGACACACGAGGACAGAGACACGAGGACACGAGGACAGAGACACGAGGGCAGAGACATGAGACACGAAGACACGAGGACACAAGAAAAGAAAGAAAAGAAAATATAAAGAAAACAAAATGCTGTCAGACTTCTTTGGGAAATAGACACACACACACACACACACACACACACTGTGCTCCTCACCGTTGTGGTGGCTCTGCTCGGGTGTTTCTCTCTCCACAGACTCGGGGCTCTGGTCCCAGAGTCCTGGAGGCTCCTCTGGGCTCTGGGCCCCTGAGGGCCCGTCCTCTGTGCGGGGCCCTGGAGGAGAGTTATTCCTCTGGAGGTCGTCCGATGTGTCCGTTTGGAAGGGCCCCGCGGGAGAGCGCCCCCGGGGCCCCCGCGGGAAGAGCGCCCCCCGGGGCCCCCCCGCGGGAGAGCGCCCCCCGGGGCCCCCCGCGGGAGAGCGCCCCCCGGGGCCCCCCGGGGAGAGCGCCCCCGGGGCCCCCCGGGGGAGAGCGCCCCCCGGGGCCCCCTGCAGGTGGGTCGTCTGTGTGGTTGTTGTCCACAGGTTCGTGTTTGTCGTCTTCAGTGGTTCTGATCATGTGGTTCAACAACAGCTGCTTCAGCACAGATACTGAAACACAAACACACACACAAATACACACACACACAAACACACACACAAACACACACAAACACACACAAACACAAACACACACACAAACACACACATCAAATCAGAACTGAACCAGGATCAAACCCGAAACCCTTTTCACAGTTTTCAGAAACTTGTGCAGAGTTTTGCTGTGACAGTAAAAATAACAAGAGTTTGACCAGACGTCTCAAAAAACTGGTGATGGTCACAAAATCTAAACTGTTTTTGTGAATCCTGAATCTGGCCCTAAATGTCCCAAAATGACACTCAAACAGAATGTTTTAATTTTCTGTTAAACATAAACACTGTTGGTGGAGTTTGAGTCGACTCAGTCCTGACGGAGTTTAAGAGCCCGAGTTGATGTTTTTATGTTGTTTTCTTGTGGTAGAAATATTACTGACAGACTTGATCTTTGAATAAAAGTTTGTTTGTGAGGCTGAAGCAGAACAGTGTCTCTACAGAGACTCTGGACTTTGGCAAACACACAGAACGTGAATAAAAGTGAGACTCACACGTGCGCAGAGCCTCTTCAGCCTTTGACGTGCTCAGGCTCAGGTCATGTGAGATGGTCCTGACCGGGCTCTCCTGCTCCTCCTGCTCCTCCTGCTCCTCCTGGTCCAGTCGCTCGGCCAACTGCCCGTCCAGGAAGGCCTCCAGCTCGGCCTCGTCCACCTCCTGCTCCTCCGGCTGCTCCTGCTCCTCCAGACTCCTCACAGCAGCTGAAGGACTCGAGCTCTCGGCACAGGGAAGGTCTGCAACACCAGGTTTGCTCTTAAACACAAAACACTGGACTTTCTCCACACGTGATTCACTCAAAACACGATTCGTTTTTGGAGTTACAAGATTTTTAAAGGTCCTACAGTCCATAAACCTGCCCCCTGAGAGCTTTAAGTCGTGTTCTAATGTTCCTCCTCACACTCAGAGCTGGAGTTGTGTTTGTTTCATTCACATGTTTGAGAAACTCTTTATTATTCTGGCGTTTTCACTCCACTGGTTTGATTATTTGTTCATCTCCAGGTAGTAAGATAGTTTTTCTGTAGCACAGACTCCAGTTTGTTCTTTCACACCAAACCAACCAAACTTGGTCCACTGAGGTTTGTCCAAGGCTCCTGTGCACGGCGGGTTCCACTGCCCGAGGCTCTGGGACACTGAGGCCGAGATGTACACCAGATCTCTCAGGAGCGAGGCCGAGGCGCACCGTGTCACTCGGTGTTCTTCCCACGGAGCTCCTCTGCGGGGTCCGGACGCCGTGGGCCGGTCCAGATCCCCTCGAGCGAAGGCCGGACTCCAGAACACATGGTTTCTTGAACCTGCCTAAGAGCCTCCCTGACCCGGGGAGCTCAGACTCACAAACCTACAGACCGCCGGCCCCGGGGCAGGCGTCCAGATCCGGTCCCCGCCACACCCCTTAACCATCGTGTCGACCTGGTGGACCTGCAGTATCAGACGCTGGTCTCAGATGAAGCGGTGCAGGTGCTTCAGGGAAACTTCCAGAGCCTCGTTAAATCTGCTCTGGTTCCTTTGGTCGCTCCACTGTTACTTGGGGCACGTTCTGACCGCGAGTCGAGCTTCGCCCCTCGTCTTCTTCACTCACCACAAACAGGAAATGACATCATGAGTCTCCCGTCCCACGATGCATCTGGAATAGTTGGTTTGGACCTGCTGTCTCTGGTTTGGACCCGAGTTGGCATCTCACCAGAGGGACCAGAGTTTGGCATCTGGTGCAGGGTCAAACGGACCGAGACCGAGACCGAGACCAGCTCTTTTTTGAGTCTCAGTCCCTTTGATTTAGTGCAGATCCGAGTGCGACTGAAACTTTTACACCAACCAAACCAAACCAACAAAGAGCTTCTAGATCTAATGGAACGTTTGGTGCAACAACTGCCGTCGGTGTAAAAGAACCTTCAGTTTAGTTTGTACAGCTCCTTTTCCCTTCAGTTCAGTCGAGATCGGCGACTCCAGGACTGAAAAAAACGATCCAGATGATTCTCGTGAAGGTGTGTGGAGTTTAAAAACGCTGCAGAGCACTTCCTGAACATGTGCGAATGAAACAAACACAACTCCAGGTCTGTTTGCGACAAGGAAACGACGTTAGAACAGAAATCGGTTCCTCTGGTCGCTCACGTCAGATCTTGCGGTCGGCGTCTCGTTTGAACGTTAAAAGTCGGGACGTGGAGACAGAGCAGTGCCCGCAGTCAGCGTCACTTTCGGGGACGTGGAGCACAGACCTGAGGCGTGGTCCTCGCTCGTCACACTCGAGTCTTTGGCCTGGTCCAGTCCGTTCCTGATGATGTCATGAGCCGAAACGCTGAAACAACAAACGCACAAAATGAAGAAGTGAAAATGTGGAGTTTTTTTTTTTTTTTTAAAGCCTGAATAAAATGCACAACCAGAAAAACATACTTTTTACACACTTTTTCAGACGTGTTTCTGCTTGATTTCCTCTACACTCGAGTCTCCTGGATCTGGTCAGTTTTTTAAAATTTTACTTATAGAGTCTTTGCACCGTCACGTGACCCCATGGCAACGGTACCTACGCCGCCATGACACCGGACACACTATGTCACTATGTCACTATGTCACTGACTTCAGCAGCGTCGGAGAAACATGGGCAGGTTTTGTTGTGTATTTGGTTGTTCTAGACGCTCTGAAAGGGATAAAACGAATCGATTCTTCACTGTTCCTCTGGAAATGACTCATCAAGAGCAGAAATAGGGGGAAAAAAAGACGCCGATTATGTCTAGAGACATAAACCACGAAGAGATTTCCAATGGTCCCATCAAGACACCTGAAGTTTCATCAAGGTGTTTGTTATTTAAATAGTTTCATAGTTTATTTAATGAAAGAAGCACATTTACTGAACTAAAATGTCATTAATTTATGGAGGAAAACCTGCACTAGTTTATGATTCAACGAACCCACACTGGCTCCTGTGATCAACACGACGCACGAGTCGAAGAGTCTGTGAGACGAACCTCCAAAGAATCGACCATGAAAAGATCCTCACCAACGATTAGAAAGATCCACTTCACAAAAAGAGATTCAATTCTAGAAGACAAAGTCGTGGATAAACAAGACAATAAAGAAAACATGGTCCTACGACGAGTGACATGTTTATATGTGCTGGAACATACAGTTTCTACTGCAAATGTTTCTTTTTACATTTTAGTTCAGTAAATGTGCTTCTCTCATTAAATAAACTATGAAACTATTTAAATAACAAACACCTTGATGAAAGTGACGTGAGTGTGTCTTGATGGGACCATTGGAAATCTCTTCGTGGTTTATGTTTCTAGACATAATTCCCGTTTTTTTTTTTTTCAATAATTCCCTTGTTTGATCCTGATGAGTCATTTCCAGAGGAACAGTGAAGAATCGAATCATTTTATCCCTTTCAGAGCTTCTAGAACAACAAATACACAACAAAACCTGCTCATGTTTCTCCGACGCTGCTGAAGTCAGTGACATAGTGACATAGTGACATAGTGACATAGTGACATAGTGACATAGTGACACAGTGTGTCCGGTGTCATGGCGGCGTAGTTACTGTTACTATTAGGGCGGGGTATCGTTAAGAAGTTGTCGATACGATACATATCTTGATACATAGGCCATAATACGATATGCTTTTCGATACAGTGCACTTTTGATTCAGTTCTCTTCGATACAATATATATTTCAAATCGATTCGATACGGTTCAGTGAAAAACAAAGGCTAAATCGTGGATGTGAAAGTAAAAGTCCAATAAGTCGACTAAATTTGTGCAAAGTTAATATGAAAAACACCCATTTTACTCAAAACTAGAGCTGGTATCATTAAGGAGTTGCCGATACGATACACACCTCGATACACAGGCCACGATACGATACATATCTCGATACAGTGCACTTTCGATTCGATATGATATATTTCAAATCGATTCAATACGGTTCAATAAAAAACAAAGACTAAATCATGTCTGTGATACTAAAAGTCTTTGTTAAACTTCTTCTTGTGCAAAAGTTCATATGAAACACAAACATTTTAATCAAATCAAAACAGTAAAAATGTCAAATGTGTCGCATAAATGAGTTTCACTTTCACTAAACAAACAACAAAACTGTAGCTGGAACAAAATTATTTAGTAAAACCCACCTAAAAATTCTCTTGGTGAAATATCGATACAGGAGCCCACGATATTGATACTGTATCATCACATTAAACGATACGATATATCGATATTCCGATATGTTTGCACACCCCTGGTTGCTATAGGGGTCATGTGACGGTGCAAAGACTCTATTGTCAGTTAACGCCTGTAACAACAGCGCCCTCCAGTGGATCCTGTGTGTTTGTGCGTTTGTGTTTCTCTCTAAAAGAAACTCAAAAAAACTGTCTACGTCACAAAACCAAAACCACATGACCTGGTGTTTCTGATGCCGTGTCGGAGTCAAACTCTCCGTCTGGACAAACGTGTCGTATTTGTGTGTGATGTTTGTGACACTAAAAGTCTTTGTTGAACGAGGAGAGACTCACTCAGACGGGGAGACCTCGGCTCGGTCTCGGTCTCGGTCTCGGTCTCGGTCTCGGTTGTGGAGTCGAGCCTTCATGGAGTCTGCGCACTGAGTGATCAGACGCTGCCACCTACAGGACACACACAGAAACACAGGACGAGGTTAGACCTGGTCTAGTCCTGGTCTAGTCCTGGTTTAGTCCTGGTTTAGTCCAGGTTTAGTCCTGGTCTAGTCCTGGTTCAGTCCTGGTTCAGTCCTGGTTCAGTCCCGGACTAGTCCTGGTTCAGTCCTGGTCTAGTCCTGGTCCAGTCCTGGTCTAGTCCTGGTCTAGTCCTGGTTTAGTCCAGGTTTAGTCCTGGTCTAGTCCTGGTTTAGTCCTGGTTCAGTCCTGGTTCAGTCCTGGTTCAGTCCTCGTTTAGTCCTGGTCTAGTCCTGGTCTAGTCCTGGTTCAGTCCTGGTTCAGTCCTGGTTCAGTCCTCGTTTAGTCCAGAGTCCTGGTTTAGAGTCCTGGTTCAGTCAGTCCTGGTCTAGTCCTGAGTCAGTCCAGGAGTCCAAGTCCTGGTTTAGTCCACCTGGTCCTCACGTGCGCTGGTCTGAGGTGGTCGGTGCCGTGAGCTCGTAGATCTGAGCCACGTTGTCGGACATGGAGAGAACGAAGAACGAGCGATGATCTGAACAAAAACAAACAAAAACAGTTTCATCCTCAATTATTGTCCTGGTTCAGTCCTGGTTCAGTCCTGGTTCAGTCCTGGTTCAGTTCTGGTTCAGTCACAGAAGTCATGTAAACATCCATTATTCGTTTTTTCCGTGTTTTTTTTCCGTGTTTTTCTCCGTGGGTTTTTTTCCGTGTTTTTTTTCCGTTTCCGTGGGGACACTGACCCGTGGCGACCGGACGCACCAGCACCGTGCTCAGGCGGATCACGGGGCTGAAGACCTGCTTGGGGTCCGCGGCGCTGGGCAGGTTCTTCCCGTGGAGCTTCAGGACCAGACGCTCGTCCTGACGCTGCAGAAGAACCAGGACGTCCTCCAGGAGCAGCGTGAACACGTCTGGAGGAGAAGAAGAAGAAGAAGAAGAAGAAGAAGAAAAAGAAGAAAAAAAAGAAGAAAAAAGAAGAAGAAGAAGAGGGACAACTTCAGAAAAATACACATGTCACATCTTAGTCGTGTTTGTGTTATTCAGTTGTGT
>NW_026571018.1:39889334-39894334 GCF_026225935.1 Boleophthalmus pectinirostris
CTTGACCTCCAGGACCACAGGATTCTCATTTGGCTTCAGAGACGACACGTCCAGTCTCCTCTGGTACTCGCACAACCTCTGAAACAAACACACAACACAACACACAACAGTCACACAACCTCTGAAACAAACACACAACACAACACACAACAGTCACACAACAACACAACCTCTGAAACAAACACACAAAACAACACACAACAGTCACACAACCTCTGAAACAAACACACAACACAACACACAACAGTCACACAACCTCTGAAACAAACACACAACACAACACACAACAGTCACACAACAACAACACTCTGAAACAAACACACACACAACACAACACAAACAGTCACACAACAACCTCTGAAACAAACACACAACACACACACACACAACAACTCTGAAACAAACACACAACACAACACACAACCTCTGAAACAAACACACACACACACAACAACAGTCACACAACCTCTGAAACAAACACACAACACAACACACAACAGTCACACAACACAACAACACAACACAACAGTCACACAACCTCTGAAACAAACACACAACACAACACACAACAGTCACACAACACAACCTCTGAAACAAACACACAACACAACACACAACAGTCACACAACCTCTGAAACAAACACACAACACAACACACAACAGTCACACAACCTCTGAAACAAACACACAACACAACACACAACAGTCACACAACACAACCTCTGAAACAAACACACAACACAACACACAACAGTCACACAACACAACCTCTGAAACAACAACACACACACACAACACACAACCTCTGAAACAAACACACAACACAACACACAACAGTCACACAACCTCTGAAACAAACACACAACACAACACTCAACAGTCACACAACACAACAACACAACCTCTGAAACAAACACACAAAACAACACACAACAGTCACACAACCTCTGAAACAAACACACAACACAACACACAACAGTCACACAACACAACAACACAACACACAACAGTCACACAACACAACACAACCTCTGAAACAAACGCACAACACAACACACAACAGTCACACAGTGGTAGGTGTCGGTGGCAGGGCTGCACCTGTCTGTTCTCGGCCTCTTTCACTGACTGGTTGATGTGGTTGAGGATTTTCTTGCAGGAATCTGCAGCTCGCTTCACTCTGCGACGCTCCTCCGCCTCATCTGCACAGACACACACCTGTTACACCTGTCACTCACCTGTCACTCACCTGTCACCTGTCTGTCACCTGTCTGTCACTGTCACTCACCTGTCACCTGTCTGTCACCTGTCTGTCACCTGTCACTCACCTGTCACTCACCTGTCACTCACCTGTCACTCACCTGTCACCTGTCTGTCACCTGTCACTCACCTGTCACTCACCTGTCACCTGTCTGTCACCTGTCACTCACCTGTCACCTGTCACTCACCTGTCTGTCACCTGTCACCTGTCTGTCACCTGTCTGTCACTGTCACCACCTGTCACCTGTCACTCACCTGTCACTCACCTGTCACCTGTCTGTCACCTGTCACTCACCTGTCACCTGTCTGTCACCTGTCACTCACCTGTCACCTGTCTGTCACCTGTCACTCACCTGTCACTCACCTGTCACTCACCTGTCACTCACCTGTCTGTCACCTGTCACCTGTCACTCACCTGTCTGTCACCTGTCACTCACCTGTCTGTCACCTGTCTGTCACCTGTCTGTCACCTTGTCACTCACCTGTCACTCACCTGTCACCTGCCTGTCACCTGTCTGTCACCTGTCACCAGTCACTCACCTGTCTTTCACCTGCCTGTCACCTGTCTGTCACCTGTCTGTCACCTGTCTGTCACCTGTCACTCACCTGTCTGTCACCTGCCTGTCACCTGCATGTCACCTGTCTGTCACCTGTCTGTCACCTGTCGGTCACCTGTCTGTCACCTGTCTGTCACCTGCCGGTCACCTGTCGGTCACCTGTCTGTCACCTGCCTGTCACCTGTCTGTCACCTGTCACTCACCTGTCACTCACCTGTCACTCACCTGTCACTCACCTGTCTGTCACCTGTCACCTGTCTGTCACCTGTCTGTCACCTGTCACTCACCTGTCACCTGTCTGTCACCTGTCACTCACCTGTCTGTCACCTGTCACTCACCTGTCACCTGCCTGTCACCTGTCTGTCACCTGTCACCAGTCACTCACCTGTCTTTCACCTGCCTGTCACCTGTCTGTCACCTGCCTGTCACCTGTCTGTCACCTGTCACTCACCTGTCTGTCACCTGCCTGTCACCTGCATGTCACCTGTCTGTCACCTGTCTGTCACCTGTGTCACCTGTCACTCACCTGTCACCTGCCTGTCACCTGTCTGTCACCTGTCACCAGTCACTCACCTGTCTTTCACCTGCCTGTCACCTGTCTGTCACCTGCCTGTCACCTGTCTGTCACCTGTCACTCACCTGTCTGTCACCTGCCTGTCACCTGCATGTCACCTGTCTGTCACTGTCTGTCACCTGCCTGTCACCTGCCTGTCACCTGCCTGTCACTGCGGTCACCTGTCGGTCACCTGTCTGTCACCTGCCTGTCACCTGTCTGTCACCTGTCACTCACCTGTCACTCACCTGTCTGTCACCTGTCGGTCACCTGCTGTCACCTGCCTGTCACCTGCCTGTCACCTGCCTGTCACCTGTCGGTCACCTGTCGGTCACCTGCCTGTCACCTGTCTGTCACCTGTCCTGTCACTGCCTGTCACCTGCCTGTCACCTCACCTGCGGTCACCTGTCACCTGTCTGTCACCTGCCTGTCACCTGTCTGTCACCTGTCACCACCTGTCACTCACCTGTCTGTCACCTGCCTGTCACCTGTCGGTCACCTGCCTGTCACCTGCCTGTCACCTGCCTGTCACCTGCCTGTCACCTGTCGGTCACCTGTCGGTCACCTGCCTGTCACCTGTCTGTCACCTGTCTGTCACCTGCCTGTCACCTGCCTGTCACCTGCCTGTCACCTGCCTGTCACCTGTCTGTCACCTGCCTGTCACCTGTCACTCACCTGTCACTCACCTGTCACTCACCTGTCTGTCACCTGCATGTCACCTGCATGTCACCTGTCTGTCACCTGTCTGTCACCTGCCTGTCACCTGTCTGTCACCTGTCTGTCACCTGCCTGTCACCTGCCTGTCACCTGCCTGTCACCTGCCGGTCACCTGTCGGTCACCTGTCTGTCACCTGCCTGTCACCTGTCTGTCACCTGTCACTCACCTGTCACTCACCTGTCTGTCACCTGCCTGTCACCTGTCGGTCACCTGCCTGTCACCTGCCTGTCACCTGCCTGTCACCTGCCTGTCACCTGTCGGTCACCTGTCTGTCACCTGCCTGTCACCTGCCTGTCACCTGTCTGTCACCTGCCTGTCACCTGTCGGTCACCTGTCGGTCACAGTGTTTTCAGTTCCTCCAGTTGAACCAGTCCAGTTTAAACTCTGTCTCTGTGTCTGTGTCTTTACGATCACTGTTCATGACCTGATATTAGGAGTGTAACAACACTGGAGATATCACCATAATATCACCATAATATCACGATATTATCACCATAATATCACCATAATATCACCATAATATCACGATATTATCACCATAATATCACCATAATTATCACCATAATATCACCATAATATCACCATAATATCACGATATTATCACCATAATATCACCATAATATCACGATATTATCACCATAATATCACCATAATATCACGATAATATCACCATAATATCACGATAATATCACCATAATATCACCATAATATCACCATAATATCACGATATTATCACCATAATATCACGATATTATCACCATAATATCACGATATTATCACCATAATATCACGATATTATCACCATAATATCACCATAATATCACGATATTATCACCATAATATCACCATAATATCACCATAATATCACCATAATATCACGATATTATCACCATATTATCACCATATTATCACCATATTATGATATTATGTCCCGATATCGTCGTGATGTCGTCTCATAGTTTCTTAGTCTACGTTCAGTCTGCAGGTTTAACGCTCAATTCCGATTTTTTTGTGAAATCCGATGTTTTTTCGAGGTCGTTCACATTTTCCAGTTAAATGTGACTTGTATGAATTCTCCTGTGTCTTTATCGCGGTTACCTGAACTCCAGAGGCTTAAGCCGTCACCACAGATGTGTGGACTTCAAGAGCGACGCACTTTTATTACAATTGTTTATTTGTTTCTTGAATTTTGCTCTTCAACTTCAAAGTCTTTTCAAACTATTCAAAAAGTCACTGATATGAAAATAACGATAAATCAATACTGAACCAAAGCATTTTATAACGTCACTCTTGTTATTGTGGAGAATATCGTAATATCGTGAGCTTTCCCACGATGTCACAATAAATATCGTACAGTGAGGTTCATACCGCGACGATATCGTATGATGAGATGTGGATATCGTTACACCCCTACCTGAAACTAGTAGTTATGTTACTTCTGAAAGTAGTTTGTCCGTTCATACTCCTCATAAACTGGTTTTAAGTTTGTTTATTTCAAACTGAGCTTCCATAAACTTGTTTCCAGCCCTTGAACACTGATCACAGACGCTTCATTTTCATCTCGAGGTGGTTTATTTGAAGATAAGGTGTCTGTTTCTCACCCGTGTACTTGGCGATGTTGTCCAGCAGGAGCGGGTACTTGGTGAGCCTCTGAACCTCCACGGGGATCAGGTCTTTGAGCTGCAGCCGCCGGCACAGACGGTTACTCTCCGCCTCCTGGTCGCCCGCGGCAACAAGACAAAACATGACATGGGTTCAAACGGTTACGCACCAGATCTACGAACCGGAGAGAAGACGACAGAGCGACGGAGACATTTCTGATACCAACGGTTTACGATCGAGAAGAAATCGATGGCTGAAGCTTTGCTGATATCGTCAAGTGGTGGAACATAGTTAAGTAAAAGTAGTAAAGTAC
>NW_026571018.1:39901834-39930876 GCF_026225935.1 Boleophthalmus pectinirostris
ACACACACACACAAACACACACACACACACACACACAACACACACACACACACACACACACACACACACACACACACACACACACACACACACACACACACACACACACACACACACACACACACACACAACACACACACACACACACAACACACACACACACACACACACACACACACACACACACACACACACACACACACACACACACACACACACACACACACACACACACACACACACACACACACACACACACACACACACACACACACACACACACACACACACACACACACACACACACACACACACACACACACACACACACACACACACACACAACACACACACACACACACACACACACACACACACACACACACACACACACACACACACACACACACACACACACAACACACACACACACACACACACACACACACACACACACACACACACACACACACACACACACACACACACACACACACACACACACACACACACACACACACACACACACACACACACACACACACACACACACACACACACACACACACACACACACACACACACACACAACACACACACACACACACACACACACACACACACACACACACACACACACACACACACACACACACACACACACACACACACACACACACACACACACACACACACACACACACACACACAACACACACACACACAACACACACACACACACACACACACACACACACACACACACACACACACACACACACACACACACACACACACACACACACACACACACACACACACACACACACACACACACACACACACACACACACACACACACACACACACACACACACACACACACACACACACACACACACACACACAACACACACACACACACAACAAATTTAAACTCAAGATGTGTTCAGCTACAGTTTTTCTGCTGGAGGCTCTGTCAAACACTTTTCTCCATGGAGATGTTGTTGTTTTGTCTGGAATGTTCCACAGTGTGACATTAAACCTTTCTATCTCCACGGAGACCAAACCAGACCAAGTTCCAGGTCAGATCTGTGGAGAGGCGACACCGCTCACAGTCACAATGTCTGTTTATATAGGGATTTTTGAGGTCCAGTCCTGATTTAGACCTGGTTTAGTCCTGGTTTAGTCCTAGTTTAGACCTGGTTTTGTAGACCTGGCTTAGACCTGGTTTTGGAGACCTGGTTTAGACCTTGTTTAGACCTTGTTTAGACCTGATTTAGACCTGATTTAGTCCTGGTTTAGTTCTGGTTTAGTCCTGGTTTAGACCTGGTTTAGACCTGGTTTAGTCCTGGTTTAGTCCTGGTTTAGTCCTGGTTTAGTCCTGGTTTAGTCCTGTTTTTCTAGTGATTTTTGACTCTAAAACCACCTGTAATTGAATAAATGTAAAGTTGAACTGTTTAAAGTCACACCGCGGAACATTCCAGACAGATCATTGATGTATCCATAGAAACAAGCAGGTGACAGACCCCCAACAAAAAGTTACACAGTGCAGTTTTAGGATTTTAAGATTTTTGCTCACACTTGTTTTGGGCATTTTTTAGGTTTAAAATTTTTTCTTCCTAGTTGGAAATCAAACAAAAAAACAAACAAAAAAGTAAAATAAAATAAAACTACAATCAAATTATTTGTGTAATTGTGTAAAATCTCCATCTTTGTCTCTTTTATTTTTGTTCTGCGTCTTTCTCAGTTTGGTTTGGTGCCTGATTCTCTTTCTCATTTTACTTTTTGGTGCAGTTGTAGCCCAGGTGTGACAGGTGTGACAGGTGTGACAGGTGTGACAGGTGTGACAGGTGGGCGGGGTTTACATGGTGCATTCTCATTGGCTCATTTATGTTTGACGGACAGCTGAGCCTGGAGCTCCTGAAACAGTTTTGGACGTTTCCTGCTGAAGTTTTGGCGACTGACAACAAGTTTCTGAGGTACGGCCAATGCACAGAACGTCCAGAAGAAGCGTCGACCAGAGAACGATGAACATTAGAAAAGTTCTGAGCACCAAAACTTGAGCAGGAAACGTCCACAGCTTCAGCTTCGCCCTGTGGGTTTGTCTCGACTGGATCTGTGGGGCGTTTGTACCGTTGATGACTTCCTGCCTCTCGATCTCTCGCGGCGTGAGCGTGGAGAGCACGTCTCTGCTGACGCCGCTCTGCCAGGTGGGGGCGCCCTCCTCCAGCTCCACCGCCGCCCCCTGGTCGTCCTCGCTCAGGAGCTCGGCGGCACCTGCGCTCTGAGGCTCCACGCGGCGACTGCACAAACGCCACAGAGACAAAACTTGAGCAGAACGATCCACGCGGCGCTGCAGCAGTGAAGCTTTGAAACGTTTGGCTGAACCTGAGTGAGTCCTGGTCGTCGTCCTGGAGCTCCACGCCGGCAGGGCTGAAGTCGAAGAGTGAACCGGGTCCAGAACCGGGGCCGGACGGGGTCTCTGCACACGGGGGCCCCTCACACAGTCGGGGGCCCGGGGACAGAGAGGAAACATCTGTAATTACAACAGGAAAGAACGAACGTGTGAGGTGAGAAACATCTTATCTTCTGTTCTTCTACTGCAGAGGTGTTCACACTTTTTCATCATGTGAGCTACTTACAAAATTATCAACCTAATACAAAGTCAAACAAACTGCACTGAAACACTCTGTGCCCCTTTTCTGGACCCTCCCCCACAGTTTGAGAACCTCTTCTTTAAGAGAACTTCCTCTGGCACTTTACACAAAACTGTGAAAAAAGTGAAGGAAGATTTTTAAACCTGTTTTTTAAAGTTCCAAACTGGAGTTTCATTCTTTTGTGGTTTTGCAGTGATATTTACCAGCCTCTGCACGTTTACCAAACCAAACGCACATCGTGACAAACACAGATGCATTTGTCACTTTTGTTAGACAAACTTCAGCCAAATGTGGCAGTAGGTCTGTTCTGTAGATCCGCTCTATGCTGTAGACCTGCTTTGTGCCAACACTGGAACACAAATTTAGACTGGTTTTTGCTTCACGTTTGGTCTTGCTCTTCTAATCAGCCGCACTGTGGGAGGGGCTTGTGTTGGCTGTACGCAGGAAGGAGCGAGAGCGTGAAAAGGCGAGGGGCGGCGTGCTGACGTGAGGCAGGTGGACAGGTAGGATGTTTAGGAAGTTGAACCTGCCCTGTGATGCACGCTGGTACACGAGGGCACACGCTGTCGCAGACGAGCCGTGCATAGGGAGCGTGTGTGTTTGTGATGCGCCGTAGAGTCTCCGCGGGTTTCAAATGAGCGCACAGGCTGCACTGAGACGCCCCACACGCTCCTGCACCCGCTACAAGTTTATTACCAACAGCAGCGGCCGGAATCAAATATGATCACACTTGTTGAGTGTCAGACCTCGAGTGAGAGACAAGACCGAGTCCAAACGCGAGTCCGAGACGAGACACGGAGATCTACCCACACGACCTTGGAGATCGACTGTAGATCGAGATCGACGTATTGAGCACCACTGATTTACACAAACCGAGCCTTTAAGCAACATTTTATCTAAAGTGTCTGTACTTGTGTCCTTACTGCAGTCGGAGTCATGCCCGCTGGGGTCCGGTGTGTGTCCGGGTGTGTGTTCCCAGGTGTGTTCCAGGGTGTGTGCCCAGGTGTGTGCCCGGGTGCAGAGGTGTGAGAGGGCGGGGTCCCGCTGGGTGAGGCTGGGGTCACGGGGCTGGACGGGTCCGCCTGCTCCGGCTGAGGGAGGAGCTTTGGGGACCTCTGCTTGCTCAGCTCCACGGCCTTCCCTGCGGACACAGACACAAGGGACGCTAACAGAAAGCACCGCTCCGTCTGAAGAGCTGTCAGACTTCAACCTGAGCTTTGTTTTAACACAGTCTTTTTCTGAACTCCAACAGGTGAGAGGATCTGTGCTAGAAGATCTTAAAACTTCATCTGTGTTTTCTGTGCGTCCCCACGTTAGCTGCTGAACATTCTACCATACACATACATGCAGAACACCCCCAGAGCGGCATCACATATGAGAAGCGGCACCGTGACAGTCAGACCTGAGGTAGACTCCACCCGGCTGAGGCGTCGAGGTGTCGGCAGGATGATGGGGAAGCGCTTCTTCACCTTCTCCTCTCCCTCCTTCTCCGCTTTGACGGTTTTCTGGAGACGAAACAATAAAGTCGTTTACAGTGAGAAACCCACAGAGTGAAATGGGACAGAGCTCCTTCCTCGCCACGTTCACGGACACGGATCTACATATACAAGACCACAACAACCACTAGTAGGTAGAAGTACTAGTTCAGGTACTGCAGCTAACAGAGGGTCAGGGTTAATGTACTTAACCTCGGACCTCTGACCATGGAGCACATTTTAACAGAAAGTCAATGTAACGCCACATTCTCTTGTGCTCAGGACTCAGGGAAAACCGACTTCCACCTCGAGAAAGAGCAATGGAACGGCCGATCAAACCGGGGTTCTGAAACACAAACTCAGGCGAGTTCAGAGCAGACCGAGTCAGCTGGAGATTAAACTTTCTTGGGCATCCATATTTTCCCGGATTTACCCACTACCGACGTCAAACAGAATGAATAGAGAAGTGTGTCTGACCAAATATTTCTCTGAATTCAATCTGTAAAATTGCGAAACAAATTTTTGTGAATCCACGGATTTCACAACGAGCAGATTTTGTAGGATTCTTCTGAACTTTTAAAAATATTTAAACATGTTTAAATCCTCTAAGTGTCCAAAATTTGGCTTTGTACGAGTTGGCCTGGCCACGCTCTACTCGTTCAGAGATGCTTCATTCTCGCCTAGAGGTCGTTTATTTTAAGAGAATCTGTTCAGTAAAATGATCTCGCTCGATTTCTCTACTTTTAAGTCATTTTCTGACAGATTTAAGTGTTTATGTCTTACATTTTGGCCAAGATTTTTTGTAGTGAACATGTTTGGAACCTGGCAGGAGCCTCTAGTTTCGACAGGAGCTTCAGTATGTTTAGTATCTGATTTTCCTTGGCGCTGTAGCGTTTGTGCGCAGTACCCCCTCCCTCCTGGTGGAGCGCTGTACCTTCTTTGCGGGGATCTTTGGGAGGAAGTTGATCCTTGCCCTCTTCGGCTCGAGTCCTCGCGTCTCCTTCACTTTGACCCCCAGGTGCTTCATGTAGGTCTGGATCACGTACTGTGTGGTGGAACTGGAGGAACAGAAGAACCGTGAGGACTTCAGGTCGTCCCCGGTCACTTGATTTATCTCACATTATTCAAAGATCTCACCACTTGTCCTCCTCTGACGCCTGAGACGCCATCCTGGAACACAAACACAGAAAATCGACCAGAAGACAAAGTTAAAACATGAATTTACTCCTTTTTTCATGAGAACGTGAATGCAGCTTCTTTCATTTTCCAGTTCAAACAGAAAAGCGGCTCACAAAACATCATCGATCTTGGAGAGGATTCCCTCGGCGCAGACACACTCCCTCTCCAGGACCTGCTGCTCTCTGCTCTGCTCCGGGGTCTGGTCCACGGTCTGGTCTCTGCTCTGGTCCGTGGTTTGGTCTCGGGTCTGGTCCTGGTCCAGTTTGGAGAGCTCGTCTTCAGCGAGGGTCAGGCCCATGCTGCGTTTGTGCCTGAAACAAACATTTAATTTAAGTTTAGTTTATTTCTTTAATGAGACGGAGACAGAACTCAGTGAACACTGCTCCAAAAAATTTAAGAAACACTTTGAAAACCAATCAGATCTCAAAAAGAAACAAAATCTGGACAGGAAAAAATCTGAGACACAAAAGGATCGTCCTCTTTTAATGGAAATGACCAGCAGGGGGCACTAGAGTGAGAGCACCTTTAAAACAGCACTGGTTTTACACATGGAGATCATTTCTAGTTTTTGTCTCTGTGTTTTTTGGTGGTTTTCCCCTCGTGCTTCTTTGGCTACAGTGATGATCACCTCCAGAATGACCTTCGGCAGGACAAAACCATCACAAACAGACTTCATGAAGGCGGCTCGAGGGCTCCACGTCCTGTAGAAAACATCGTGGAGCTCCATCGGCGTTTGGAGACAACACCAGAGTTGGCAAGTCCTCGACTGGAGCCCTGAGCTTTTCATGGACGAGAGCAGGTTCACCCTGAGCTCCTCTGACAGACGTGAAAGAGTCTGGAGAAGACGAGGAGGTCGCTCTGCTGCTCCAGGGTTCACGGGAGGTTTGGTGGTGGATCGAGAGATGGTAGAGAGCGTTTTCTCTCTACTAGTGAGAAAACGGTCATCTGACGCCACCAGGTATCAGGATGAAACTTTTGAACCCACCGTCAGATCCTCCATCATGCCTCCAGTGCCCGACCTCATGTGGAAGAGTCTGCGGCAGAACCTGGAGGATGAAGGATCGATACGACTGAACGTCCCTCACCATCACCTGACTTAAACCCAAGAGAACCTCTGGGACGTGATGTTTGGGTCCATCAGACGCTCCAGGTTCCTCCTCAGACTCTACAGGAGCTCAGTGATGCCCACACACAGACCTGAGAACATCTCACAAGAAGAACATTCACCGCCTCATGAGGTGTGTCACGAGTCAAACATGAACATGATCATGAGAAGCAGCACGAGAGACTGAAAAGCATTTGGAGTTCCAGAAATTAAATTTAGTCAAAATGTCCGAGCCACATCATTATTCCACTTTGATTTTCAGCGTGTCTGTAAAATGAAACAAGCTGTGGCAGAAAATGTGATTTCTGTTTAAAGAGGTTGATCCTTTTGCTCCTCAGACGCTGCTCCGTCCAGATTTGTGTAGATTTTCTTTCACACTGAGACCTGAAGTGTTGTGAGCAGGACAGATGTTTGCCTCAGGCTGAAGCTCTAGAGTTCATTTCCACCTTTTGTCCCTTAAGCTCATAAAATTTCATAAAATCAAACAGACAAAAAAACACACGTTAAGGCTTTAGGTGGATGTTTATTACAGTAACCAAGTTTAGACGATGGTTTGTGCTGCTCTGTGTGTGTGTGTCTGTGTGTTGTGTGTGTGTGTGTGTCTGTGTGTTGGATCACAAAAGACTGAGCAGCTTCAACGCAACTTTTGGAAAAACTTCACCAACTGGAAACAAGTAAACTTATGATGTTCAACACCTGAACTGTTCAAATTTTATTGAGCTGGACTTAGTCGTTTTCAAGATAAATTATTTTAAAATGAATTTAAAAATGCATTTTTTTGGGGAGAATCTGTATATCAGAGGTGTTCACACTTTTTCATCATGTGAGCTTCTTACAAAATGACCAAGTCAAAATGATCGACCTGATACAAAGTCAAACAAACTGCACTGAAACACTCTGTGCCCCTTTTTTGGACCCTCCCCCACAGTTTGAGAACCTCTTCTTTAAGAGAACTTCCTCTGACACTTTACACAAAACTGTGAAAAAAGTGAAGGAAGATTTTTAAACCTGTTTTTTAAAGTTCCAAACTGGAGTTTCATTCTTTTGTGGTTTTGCAGTGATATTTACCAGCCTCTGCACGTTTACCAAACCAAACACACATCGTGACAAACACAGATGCATTTGTCACTTTTGTTACACAAACTTCAGCCAAATGTGGCAGTAGGTCTGTTCTGTAGATCCGCTCTATGCTGTAGACCTGCTTTGTGCCAACACTGGAACACAAATTTAGACTGGTTTTTGCTTCACGTTTGGTCTTGCTCTTCTAATCAGCCGCACTGTGGGAGGGGCTTGTGTTGGCTGTACGCAGGAAGGAGCGAGAGCGTGAAAAGGCGAGGGGCGGCGTGCTGACGTGAGGCAGGTGGACAGGTAGGATGTTTAGGAAGTTGAACCTGCCCTGTGATGCACGCTGGTACACGAGGGCACACGCTGTCGCAGACGAGCCGTGCATAGGGAGCGTGTGTGTTTGTGATGCGCCGTAGAGTCTCCGCGGGTTTCAAATGAGCGCACAGGCTGCACTGAGACGCCCCACACGCTCCTCACCCGCTACAAGCTACTACTACGAGTACTACAACAGTTTATTTTACCAACAGCAGCGGCCGGAATGAAATATGATCACACTTGTTGAGTGTCAAACCTCGAGTGAGAGACAAGACCGAGTCCAAACGCGAGTCCGAGACGAGACACGACGATCTACCCACACGACCTTGGAGATCGACTGTAGATCGAGATCGACGTATTGAGCACCTCTGCTGTATATGTACAACTGTGCACTGTTCCACAGTGAGATCTTTCATGCAAATATATTTTAATTTTATATCAGAGTTTTATTGTACAAAATTTTCAATAAAAATTAAAGGTGCACTGTGTCACTTTTCAGTTGGGGCTTTAATCACCTGCTGTGACTTTAAACAACTCGACTTCACATTTATTCAGTTCCAGGAGGTTTTAGAGATAAAATATCCCTAGAAAAACAGACATTGTGACTGAGCGGCGTCGCCTCTCCACAGATCTGACCTGGAACTGCGTCTGGTTTGGTCACGAAAATAGAAAAGTTTAATGCCGTACTGTGGAACATTCCAGACAAAGTGATAACATCTCCATGGAGAAAAGTGTTTGACGGAGCCTCCACCAGAAAAGTGACATAATGCAGCGTAAAATGACAACAAAAAAATGTGGCATGGTGTTTGAGACCTGAAGTCCTGGAGGAGTCTGAGCAGGTCCGGCTGCAGAGACGCCTGGACGCTCTGAGTGAAGGTTTTACACAGATCCTCAGGGAGAAGCTCCACACGCCTCCTCTCTGAGAAAACACACAAACACACACAAACATCACACAAACATCACACAAACATCACACAAACATCACACAAACATCACACAAACATCACACAAACATCACACAAACATCACAAACATCACAAAAACATCACACAAACATCACACAAATCATCACACAAACATCACACAAATATCACACAAAACATCACACAAACATCACACAAACATCAAACACACAAACATCATCACACAACACATCACACAAATACACAAATCACACAACATCACACAAATCACACAAACACACAACATCACACAAACATCACACACAAACACACACAAACATCACACAAACATCACACAAACATCACACAAACATCACACAAACATCACACAAACATCACACAAACATCACACAAACATCACACAAACATCACACAAATCATCACACAAACATCAACATCACACACACACAAACATCACACAAACATCACACAAACACACACACACAACATCACACAAATTCACACAACAAACATCACACAAACATCACACAATCACACAAACATCACACACACACACAACATCAACAACAACATCACACAAACATCACACAAACACACACAAACATCACACATCAACATATCACACAAACATCACACAAATCATCACACAAACACACACAAACACACAAACACACACAAACATCACACAAACATCACAAACATCACACAACACACACATATCACACAAACATCACACAAACATCACACAAACATCACACAAACATCACACAAACATCATCACACAAACATCACACAAACATCACACAAACATCACACAAACATCACACAAACATCACACAAACATCACACAAACATCACACAAACATCACACAAACATCACACAAACACACACAAATCACACAAACATCACACAAACATCACACAAACATCATCATACACAAAACATCACACAAACACACACATCACACAAACATCACACAAACTCACACAAACATCACACACAAACATCACACAAACATCACACAAACATCACACAAACATCACACAAACATCACACAAACATCACACAAATATCACACAAACATCAACACACAAACACACAAAAACATCACACAAACATCACACAAACATCACACAAACATCACACAAATATCACACAAACACACACAACATCACACAAACATCACACAAACATCACACAAACATATCACACAAACATCACACAAACATCACACAAACATCACACAAACATCACACAAATCACACACACACACAACACAACATCACACAAACATCACACAAATCACACACAAACACACAAAACATCACACAAACATCACACAAACATCACACACACAAACACAACATCACACAAACATCACACAAACATCACACAAACATCACACATCACACAAACATCACAACAAACATCACACAACATCACAACAAACATCAACAAACACAACATCACAACAAACATCACACAAACATCACACAAACATCACACAAACATCACACAAACATCACACAAACATCACACAAACATCACACAAACATCACACAAAACACACACAACATCACACAAACATCACATTCACACAAACATCACACAAACACACAAAATCACACAACATCACACAAATATCATCACACAAACACAAACATCACACAAACATCACACAAACATCACACACAAACATCACACAACATCACACAAACATCACACAAACATCACACAAACATCACACAAACACACAAACATCACACAAACATCACACAAAACACACAAATCACACAAACATCACACAAACATCACACAAACATCACACAAACATCACACAAACACACACAAAACATCACACAAACACATCACACAAACATCATCACACAAACATCACACAAACATCACACAACACATCACACACACACAAACATCACAACATCACACACAACACACAAAACACATCACACAACATCACACAAACACACAAACATCACACAAACATCACACAAACATCACACAAACATCACACAACATCACACAAATCACAAACATCAACATCACACAACACAAATATCAACAAACATCAACACACACACATCACACAAACATCACACAACAACACACACACACAACATCACACACACAATCACACAAACATCACACAAACATCACAAACAAACAAAACATCACAAAACATCACAAATATCACACAACACACAAACAACAATCACACAAACACATCACAAACACAAACATCACACAAACATCACACAACACATCACACAACACACACACACAACATCACACAAACATCACACACATCACACAAACATCACAAACATCACACAAACATCACACAAATCATCACACAAAACACACACACACAAAACACATCACACAAAACATCACAAACAAACACACACAACATCACACAAACACACAAACATCACACAAACATCACACAAACATCACACAAACATCACACAAATCATCACACAAACATCACACACATCACAACAACAAATCACACAAACAAACATCACACAAATATCACACACAAACATCACACAAACATCACACAAACATCACACAAACACACAAATATCACACACATCACAAACATCACACAAACATCACACAAACATCACAAATCACACAAACATCACACAAAACATCACACAAACATCACAAACATCACACAAATATCACACAAACATCACACAAATATCACACAAACATCACACAACAAACATCACACAAACATCACACAAATATCATCACACAAACATCACACAAACATCACACAAACATCACACAAATATCACACAAACATCACACAAACATCACACAAACATCACACAAACATCACACAAATATCATATCACACAACACATCACACAAACACACAAACATCACACAAACATCAACACACACAACATCAAACATCAACACAAACACACAAACATCACACACAACATCACACAAAACACACACAAACACACACAATCACACAAACATCACACAAAATCATCACACACAAATCACACACAAAACATCACACAAACATCACACAAACACACAAACATCACACACAAATCACACAAACTCACACAAACATCACACATCACACAAATATCACACAAATATCACACAAATCAACACACAAAATCACACAAACATCAACACACAAATCACACAAATCACACAAACATCACACAAACACAACAACATCACACAAACAACACATCACACAAAACACAACACACACAACATCACACAATCACACAAACACACACAAACATCACACAAACATGAACACACAACATGAACACACATTATGTTCAGTTCGTCCTCATTGTGTGAAACTCAAAGTTCGTCCATTTACCAGTAAAAACCTGAAAACCAAACACACCTCGACTTTATTAATCCACAAACTTTATTGATCCAAAAGGGAAATGACTCTTCAGTCCAACATCAGGACATTTTCTGCTCTGTTTTTATGTCGTTTCCTCGTCACAAACACAGACCTGGACTTTTGTGTGTTTTGTTTCAAACTCACCGAGTTCAGACGCCAAAGTCTCCGGAACCGGAACTTTCAGATTCTGCATCGAAAACACAAACGAAACAAACGTGAACAAAACTCCAAAAACACACAGAAAACACACACAACGCACACAGCACACACACACACACACACAGAACACACACACACACACTGCACACACAAACACACACTGCACACACACACACACACACACACACACACACAGAACACACACAGCACACACACACACACAGAACACACACAACAACACACACAGAACACACACACTGCACACACACACTCCTCATGTGTCTGGTTTCTGTGCTTTCACTCTCTCGCCGTCGCCTCCTGTTTCGGTGATTGTGTTTTACTCCACTTCATAGTTTTACGAAAGTCAAACTAAAACATTTTGACAGATTTTTGAGGCCGTGTCCCACAGAAAATTGGTTCAAAGTCAGTAACACAACCAGAATTAATACATAAGGCACTGGATTATAATGAGCACTGTCGATGTTTGAGAAAATGTAAGGATTTAAGTGCATCTTATTGTCTGAATAATAGTGTACAGAGAACTCTCCAAACGAGGGAAAACTGGTGAAGAGAAACGACCTGAGGCTTTGGAAAACTGTATTATTAGGGCGACCAAACGTCCGTTTTTCCCTGGACATGTCTGTATTTTGCGTCATGTCCGGGGTTTTTTTTATAAAGTGATGTAAATGTCCGGGTTTTCTTTACCGTTCATTAAACTGAGCGTCTCTCGTCTGTGACTCAGAAGGAGCGAGACACAAACAGTCGGTCTGAAACACGACTGAAGCACAAATGAACATTTAACAATGACTTGGACAAGAAATTCTCCGATTTTCCGTCCCGGTCGGGACAAGTGTGAGTCCATGTGCACAGGCTGAGGTGAGGGACAGTGTCCCTCGTTTATCGTGGGAGTTATGTTCTAAAAATAACCTGCGACAGGTGAAATCCACCAAGTATCAACTTTATATTTTACAATTATTCTGTCTGTTTTAAGTCTGTAAAACCTCAGCACAAACTTTATACACTTTTCTCCGACAGGATCGACAGGTGCAACACTTTTTACTTCCTTCTTAAAACTTGTTGCTGTTGTCGTCCTTTTGTTATTTTCCTCCTTCTTTATGGAACAAACTGAAGATTCATTTATTCTGTAATGGAGCCGACAGCACAGAGTCCTGCACAGGTCCAGTTTTGGAGACTCACAGTACAACACCGCACCTGCCAGGACAGGACCACCCTGCCAGGCCACAGGACCACACCTGCCAGGACAGGACCGCACCTGCCCGGATTAGGACCAGAGATATATCAAACTTTTGCGCTGCCTACGACACGGACTGAACCAAGACTAAACCAAGACTAAACCAGGACTAACCCAGGACTGATTCCAGGACTGAAGAGGAGGACTAAACCACGACTGAAGTAGGACTAAACCAGGACTAAACCAGGACTGAAACAAGACTCCCCGTCAGGTCGGGCTCGGAGGTGACCACAGGAGAAAGGAGCGGCTCAGCTCTGCACCTCACAGAGTTAAACGCGGCAATCGCCCGATCGAGCTTTGCGGACAAACTGCTCGGCGTTTTCGCTCTCAAGTCCAAGATTAGTCCTGGTTTAGACCTGGTTTAGACCTGGTTTAGACCTGGTTTAGTCCTGACTCACCAGTGTGTATTTACTACCACCTGTAATACACAATACACGCTCATACGCTGTAAAAAATTGCACACAAAAAAATCCGAGACCCCCCCCAAAGGTGTCCGGGTTTTCACAAACAGAAATATGGTCACCCTATTATTATATAAAATATGAATCAAAAGCAACTTCTGAAGACTGATCCGGACTCAGGTCATTTCTCTTCACTAGTTTTGTGGAGTTTTGTTGTTATTCTTCTTCTTCTCGTGTGGAGACAGAGATGACGTGACTCACAGCGGCTCGGTCCAGGAAGAGGGAGTAAAAGTCCATGAAGAATCGTCGGCTCTCTTGGCGCTGGTGAGTCTGTGCAGGTCGGCGTACAGGAAACACAACTGGAACCACAACACAGGAAACTCCTTAAGGTTCAGCAGATTTTTTATTTTAAACGCTGCTTTTTAACTCTTAAAAAAAAACATGTCTGAATTGTTTTCAGTCTGAATTTCATGCCAGGAAGTTAAATTTTAAGCCTAAAAAGTGGCCAAACTGGGAAAGAAAGTGTAAAACATCGGCACTTGTAAGGACTTTTATTTATAATTCCAAACAGACTTTTTGGACCAGTTTTTACTCTTAATCACTGGAGGTTTTACGTTGTTTTTGCTTTGGGCTTCTCAGATTTTTAGCCGCGTTCGTCTCGTGTTTTAGTTTTCGTTTTCGTGTGTGCGTTCGGAGAGTTCACCAGAGGAGCCGGGTCGAACTGCGAGACGACGTGATGGAGGAACACGGCCAGGTGAGCGGGTCGAGTCTTCAGCTGGTCCAGGCTCTGGAAGCTGCTGCACTGTCCGTTCATCTGCAGGAGGAACCCGGGGTCAGATCCAACACACTTCAGACTCAAAACGGACTCAAACTTTGACTGAAAACCACCAGAGAACGGCGTGTGAGCGAGACCCACCTGCCCGGGCTCGAAGTCGTCGTCCTCCGCCCCGATGATGTGAGGGTGGAGGGTGGACGGGGTCGAGGGAGACGCCTGGACACACGAGAAACCGACAAAAACATGGACAGTGAGCGTTAAAGCTTCTGCTGCAGACGTGGAAATATTCATCCTCAGGCCGTTCGCTTCTTGACTCACACAAACTGCATCAATAAACAAAAACTCAGGTCGTCCAGAGTGTGTTTCAGCACATGGACGTGTGTGTGTGTGTGTGTGTGTGTCGTCAAAGCTCGTGTCGGTCGCCCTCAACAACAGAACCATCCCCACGCACCTGTCACTCTATTTGACCCAATTATTTGACCCACATTTCCCCTCAGACCCTCAAACAAACGACAGAAATGAACTTCAAAAAATACTGTACCACCGCCCCCCCGGAGCGTACGAGGCAGTGCATGTAAATAATGTCCTCCGTCTTCCGTCCTCTGTCTGTCTTCTGTCCTCAGTCTTCTGTCCCCTGTCTTTCTGTTTAGCTCTGAACACTCGTGAAGACAAACCTCTCGTCTCCTCTCAGTTTCTCCACGGCAACAGCATGGTTGTGCTGCTCTTGTGGCTGTCCGGCTCACACACTGAGCAGTTTTTGAGACATTCAGTTTTTTGACATTTTCACGTCACTGTAAAATCACAAACACGACTGTAGTTGTGACGCTCCCGACACTCGATGATTTATTATTGTTATTAGAGAGAAATAAAAGATGAGGATCCTGAGAGCAGCAGGGACAGAAAGACGGACCACAGCTTTTCAACAGAATCAGACCTGGAGCCGACGGAGCCGACGGAGCCGACGGAGCCGACGGAGCCGACGGAGCCGACGGAGCCGACGGAGCCGACGGAGCCGACGGAGCCGACGGAGCCGACGGAGCCCAGACTCACTTCCTGTTTGGACTAAGTCCATTTATGTGAGTAAAATCCTCAGTCGTCCAGGTAGAAATTCAATTTGTCGACTGGACAAAAGTTTATTTTGGTCGAATCCGTTTCCTTCCTGCTCTAGCAGTTTGAGTGCAGTGAGCGCCCCCTTCAGGCAGATATAAGACACTGTCCACAGCGTCCAACAGAACTGAAGCAGCAGTTTGGACGAGCTGAGAAACGTTTTTGACCAAATAAACTTTTGTCCAGTGGATAAATTGGATTTGTCCTTTTGTACGTAGAGTCTGTGGGCTGTACCTGTCCCAGGGCCTCGACTGTGTCCTCTGTCCCCAGCGTGGGGTCCTCAGGGTGGAGGTCCTCTGGGGGGGGACAGGACGTGTCTCCGCTGATCTGGACCTAACAGACGGTGAACAGATTTTCAAAATCTTAAAACTGCAACATCCCGTTTGTGGAAATAGTGTGAAACGAGATGAAATTAAGGAAAAACCTTCTAACAGAGTCAGTATCGTCACATTTTCTTTGTGTTTTGTCATTTTTAAGCAGCTTTTCTGTATTTCACTGAAATAAATGTCAGTTTATGTCTTTCTTTATTGTTACAGGATCAAATGGGTCAAAAATAGACACACCTGAGACATTTCTTGTATCAAACTGGGACAAATCAGTGGTTTTATATAAATCTGTTGGGACATTGGGACACAGGGACAGAGGGACGTGTGAACTCTTTAAATGTGAGTTTGTCTGTGTGTCGAGGGACTCCAGCGTTTCACACTAGAGTTTAGAGAGCAGCAGATACCATACAATTTAATCTCTGGCCTTTCTGATCACAATCTGATCTTTGCAGTTAGGAAACTGTCCAAAAAACACTTTATCCACCATTACAAAACGAGCCAATCAAAAATATCCAAAGCAATTCCAAAATCAAAACTGGATCATTTTGAATCAGAACTTAAAAATCTCAAATGGGGAGCGGTTACTAAAGAATCTGACTTAGACCCAAGTGTAAACTCTTTCACATCAACTCTAGGTGAACTGATCAATTCCCACACCAGGACTTGGAAACCAAGACCCAGAAAATGTGGTCTTCCTTGGATCAACACCAATGTCCTCCAGATGATGAAAAAGCGAGACTTAACACTGAAACGCTCACTGCTCAACAAAACCAACACTGATCATCAACTGTACATCAGCCTCAGGAACAAAGGAGCACATGAAATACAGAAGCAAAAAGTGATCGTTTTACTGGGAAAATACCAAAATACCAAAATAAAATGTCTGAAAGATGGTGATAACATAATCTACAGTGATGAGCAGATTGCAAATTCACTGAATAATTATTTGATTGAATCTGTGGAAACTTCAGACGAGAACTTTGATCAAACACATTAGTTGACGACCAAACTGTTCCTCATACAAATGACATGTTCAAAATTCAACAAGTATCTCAACACAAAGTAAGTGAAATACTCACCAACATGAAAAGTACCTCTTCCAAAGACATTCTCAACTTAAATAATAAATGTATTAAAAAATATCATAATTACTTACTGGAACCCATAACACATATTGTAAATCTCTCCATAACTACAAACATCTTCCCAGCGAACTGGAAAACTGCAGTTATTGTTTTTCAAAGTGGTGACAAGGATGAGGCTTGTAACTACAGACCAATAACTCTCCTCCCTGTGCTTTCCAAAATTATAGAAAAAGTTGTTTCTGATCAACTAATTGTGCATCTTGAAAGTAAATTACTTCTGTACTCAAAACAATTTGGTTTTAGGCCTAAATTCTCTACTGAACTTGCAAACTGTCATCTAATCGATAACATTAAAAAGTCTTTGGACCAGGGGAATGTAGTTGGGGCAGTGTTTCTTGACCTAAAAAAAGCCTTTGAAACGGTCAATCATAGTATTTTATTGGTTAAGTCACATCAGTTCAGTTTTGCAAAGGAAACTGTTAAAGTTTGTATGGAGGGTTTTTGTTTTGTTTCAGATTGTCAGTGATTGGTTAAAATAACATTACAATAAAAAGTTACAATAAAAAAAAGAATGAAAATCTATCAAATGTGGACGTGGTGAGGCCAGATAAACATCAGCATAGAAAACA
The DNA here is from genome assembly GCF_026225935.1 of Boleophthalmus pectinirostris. Taxonomy (NCBI): domain Eukaryota; kingdom Metazoa; phylum Chordata; class Actinopteri; order Gobiiformes; family Gobiidae; genus Boleophthalmus; species Boleophthalmus pectinirostris. The sequence goes on from NW_026571018.1 coordinate 39,919,710, forward strand.
AGGGCCTCATTTTCTATTGGTGTTAGGTCGTCAATCAAACTCCCTACGTTTCTAGAGTAAATGACTCGCTGGGATTACGTTTTATGCGGCGTGTTCTTGGATTTTTTAAACTGTAGCTTCGCACAAATTCGCACAAAGTTTGTTGCGACGGCGGACGAGAATCCAGGACCAGTTCGCCGCGAAAAGAAAGTCCGTTTTCGAGGTCGCTGAAAGAAGAAGAGAAGAGGAAAAGGAGCGAAGACAAACTGAGGTGATTCTTGGAGATCCCTTCCAGCGATGGCGCGACTCAAGTAGAAACGGTCGCTAAATTGTTTCTAGACCGGTCACTTGCTGTAATTCGAAGGCCCACTGGCTGTAAACGTGTGATTTCTGGGTAAGGAGGCGGGAGGAGATGTTTCTACTGAGGACTGTGGAGGGGAATTTGAAAAGAATGTCGCTGAAGTTCTCTTCCCTTAAAAAAATCCTCTATACAACCTTTAAATGGTTCTCATCATATATTAAAGGGAGAACTCAGTGTGTTCGGGTAAATGGAGTCACTTAACAACAACGAGCCAGTCCCTTTGGGGTGCCACAGGGGTCTGTACTTGGCCCCTTGCTTTTTTCCATATATATTAATTTTCTCCCTCCATGCTGTTCTCCTGTTAATGTTCGAGTTGCTGATGACACTGTGTTGTACGTCTGTTCAAAAACACCTGCTCAGGCTGTGCTGAGTCACACCTAGTCACACCTGAATTCCACAGTCAACATGCACACCTCACACACTTAGTCAACACCTGAGTCACACCTGAGTCACACCTGAGTCACACTCACACCTGAGTCACACCTGAGTCACACCTGAGTCACACACACCCTAGTCACACCTGGGCAACCTGAAAGTCACACCTGGTCCTCACAACTTGTCTCAAAATGTCTTAGTGTGTCACACCCGACTTTGAATGTGAAAAAAACTGTTTCTCTTTGTTTTTCAGTGCAAACACAAACAAAAAACTGTGACTTTGAAGTGACTTTGCACAATGAGAAAATTCAAGCAGTGAAGTTCAATACTTCAGCCTCATTCTAGATGAAAATTTTAAATTTTCTGGTCAACAAAAATACTTGGTGAAGAAGATTAAGACTATTCAGTTGTTTCGTTTCATACGTAAAGTTATCGCTCCAACTTCAAACTCTTCCATGAACACAGTGATTTTTCTCTCATCAAACTTATTGTTTCCACCTCATGGTCCAGGCCCTCAAACACACTTAAACCACTTTGTTCATTTTTACAAAACTGAGACTGAGAGAAGAAAGATCCTTGACAAAAGCCAAACACGGGCACCACTGGGAAATTACAAGAACATCAACTTTTTATCATAAATCTTAAATGTCTCTTAACTGTGATACACCACTGCACTCAGAATTTGTCAGGACCATAAAATGTTCACACAGAGCGAACAGAAGAGGAGAGACTCGTGGAGACTGTGTTGTTTTTATGTACAGGACGGTTCTTGGTCCTCGTCTGTGGAACCGTTTACCAGCTCATTTAAAATTGGAAACCAACTACAACAAATTTAAAAGTTAATTTAAATTATTGTATGTTTCCAATCTGAAAATGTTCTGTAAATATTTTATCTGCATGTTATTTATGTGTCTTTTATTCTCTGTTTTTATGCCTGTAGTTTATATTTTTATATGAACAGTGTTGAAAACTAACACTTGCACAACATCTGCACCTGGCTGGTCTAATGCGATTGTGACGTCCTTAATAAACATAAATAAATAAAAAAAAGTTCTGTGAGTTTTTGTTCGTGTTTTTTTTTGCAGCATCGTCTCGTTTAAACGTTTTTCCGATTTTCTTTTTTCTTTCTCGTCTTTGGTCGGTGGTTTTTGTGGTTGGGTTTTTCTACTCACCGGACTCTGGAACCCGCCGTCTCTGCGCGAGGACGGAGACATGTCCACGCTCAGCCCGCCGCCGTCCACGCCCTCTGTTGCCTAGGAGACGGAGACGGACGTGAGACTCACACGGACGAAAATTAAAGCAATAATCTGTATAATCCAGCCGTAAAATGAATCTAACATGGACAGTGGTTGAGTTAAGAGCGCGTTTGTCCTGGGTTCTGATCCCTCAGATAAATGCTGCTGTCGTGTCCTTGGGCAAGACACTTAAAGGTGCACGGTGTCACTTTTCTGCTGGAGGCTCTGTTTTTTTTTTTTTTTTTGTTTTTTTACGCTTTTCTCCATGGAGATGTTGCTGTTTTGTCTGGAATGTTCCACAGTGCGACATTAAACCTTTTTATCTCCACGGAGACCAAACCAGACCAAGTCACAGGTCAGATCTGTGGAGAGGCGACGCGCCACTCCAATGGTTTGTTTTTTAGGGATTTTCAGTCAAGTCCTGGTTTAGGTCCGGTTTTGTCCTGGTTTAGTCCTGGTTTAGTCCTGGTTAGTCGCTGGTTTTAGTCCTTGGATTAGTCCTGGTTTTTAGTCCCTGGGTTAGTCCTGGTTTTACGTTCCCTGGTTTTAGTCCTGGTTAGACCTGGTTTAGACCTGGTTTATTCCTGATTTGAACCTGGTTTAGACCTGGTTTAGTCCTGTCAGTCCTGTTTAGACTGGTTTAGACCTGGTTTAGACCTGGTTTTAGACCTGGGTTAGCCTGGTTTAGACCTGGTTTGATCTAGTCCTAAACCGGGACTAAACCTCTAAAATCCCTATAAAATCAGACATTGTGAGTGTGAGCGGCGTCGCCGCTCCACAGATCTGACCTGTGACTTGGTCTGGTTCGGTCTCCATGGAGATAAAAGGTTTAATGCTGCACTGTGGAACAATTTTACACTCTGAATTTCAGCTGTTGAATTTGAGGCTTGAAAATATTTGTGCAAAATTTTTAAAAGGTTTTTATTTTAAATTTGCAATTTTAAACACCTTGAAACTGCATTAACTGAGAATCAGAATCAAAATCATTTAAACTGTTTTTTTCAGAGGTAAAAAATTCAGCGATTTTTTAAATTCTAAATCTGATGTAACTGATTCTCTTCTGTGTGTGAACAGGTCAAAGCTCGTCAAGGTGGAAAATCACGGTAACTTTTTTTTGTTTAAATCAACATATTTTGTGGTGTTGGTCACGTGACTCACCTGTGTGTCCGGGTGTTGGTCACGTGACTCACCTGTGTGTCCGGGTGTTGGTCACGTGACTCACACCTGTGTGTCCGGGTTGACTCCGCGTCACGTACTCACCTGTGTGTCCCGGGTGCGGTCACGTGACTCACTGATGTGTCCGGGTGTCGGTCACGTGACTCACTGTGTGTCCCGCGCTGTTGGTCAGGTGGACTCACCTGTGGTGTCCGGGTGTCGGTCACGTGACTCACCTGTGTGTCCGGGTGTCGGTCACGTGACTCACCTGTGTGTCCGGGTGTCGGTCACATGACTCACCTGTGTGTCCGGGTGTCGGTCACATGACTCACCTGTGTGTCCGGGTGTTGGTCCGTCCTCACCGGTGGATCTGATTGGACGCTTCTGTTGTCGCTCTGGAACTGCAGGAAATGGATCATAGTTTTACATCAGTTAAAGCTGCACTGTGGAACATTTCCACTGGGGGTCACCTGCATCACATCACTGCTGTGTCCGGAATGTTCCACAGTGTGACTTTAAACAGCTCGACTTAAAATCTCAATTAAGGAGGGTAGCTACAAGCAAAAATCCTAGAAAACAGGCTAAACAGGACTAAACCAGGACTAAAGCCAGGACTGTAAACCAGAAGTAAAAAACTGAACCAGGACTAAAACCAAACAAACCAGACCTAGACTAACCAGACGTAACCGACCACCAGACTGACCAGAACTGAACCAGGACTAATCTACACTGTGGAACATTCCAGATAATCAGTATCATCTCCATGGAGAAAGTGCAGTTTCCTGTGTCTCCTTCAGACCAAAGCGTCACAAACATCGTACACGTTTCTGTTTGGAGCCTTTACATTTGAGTTCAGACGCCCCGACGCTCGTGTCTGTGACGTCGTGGACGAACGAGAGAAAATACTTGACGTGCCGTTGCCTGGAAACAAGAGCCCGGTCCTGGACTTTTCCCCAAACAATGTCAGCCAGACTGAGACTTTAGTGTTTTTATCACATAAAATCAAGGAGAAATCGACTCGACGATGGAGCCAGTTTATATTATACCCACTAATGACACTGGATCAGTCCTGGTTTAGTTCCTGTTTAGTCTTAGTTAGTCCGGTCTAATCCTGGTTTAGTCCTTGTTTAGTCCTGGTCTAGTCCTGTTTAGTCCTGTTTAGACCTGTTTAGTCCTGGTTTAGACCTGGTTTAGACCTGGTTTAGTCCTGGTTTAGACCTGGTCCTGGTTTAGTCCTGGTTTAGTCCTGGTGTGACCTGGTTTCCTGGTTTAGACCTGGTTTAACCTGTTTAGTCCTGGTTAGACCTGGGTAGTCCTGGTTTAGTTTAGTCCTGGTTTAGTCCTGGTTACCTGGTTTAGACCTGGTTTAGACCTGGGTTTAGACCTGGTTTAGTCCTGGTTTAGACCTGGTTAGACCTGGTTTTAGACCTGGTTTCATCCTGGTTTAGTCCTGGTTAGTCCTGGTTTAGACCTGGTTTAGTCCTGGTTTAGTCCTGGTTTAGACCTGGTTTAGTCCTTTATAGTCCTGGTTTGACCTGGTTTAGTCCTGGTTTAGTCCTGGTAGACCTGGTTTACCTGGTTTTAGTCCTGGTTTAGTCCTGGTTTAGAGTCCTGGTTTAGTCCTGGTTTAGTCCTGGTTTAGACCTGGTTAGACCTGGTTTAGTCCTGGTTTAGTCCTGGTTTAGACCTGGTTTAGACCTTCCTGGTTTAGTCCTGGTTTAGTCCTGGTTTAACCTGGTCCTGGTTTATCCTGCCTGGTTTAGTCCTGGTTTAGTCCTGGTTTAGTCCTGGTTTAGACCTGTTTAGTCCTGGTTTAGTCCCCTGGTTTAGACCTGGTTTAGTCCTGTCCTGGTTTAGACCTGGTTTAGTCCTGGTTTAGACCTGGTTTAGTCCTGGTTTACCTGGTTTAGTCCTGGTTTAGTCCTGTTTTAGACCTGGTTTAGTCCTGGTTTAGTCTGGTTTAGTCCTGGTTTAGTCCTGGTTTAGTCCTGGTTTAGACCTGGTTTAGTCCTGGTTTAGTCCTGGTTTAGTCCTGGTTTTTATCCTGGTTTAGACCTGGTTTAGTCCTGGTTTAGTCCTGGTTTAGTCCTGGTTTAATCCCTGGTTTAGTCCTGGTTAGAACCTGGTTTAGTCCTGTTTAAGTCCTGGTTTAGCTGGTGACCTGTTTAAAGTCTCTACGTCTCTGGACTCTCGTCTCTGATTGGTCGACGCCCCAGACACACGTCCTCGGACACTTCACACATACATTCACACTCTGACGCTCTGAACCAACCTTTAGAAAAACAAAAAACACTGTGTTCCACCTGGTGATGTCATCATGTGGTGATACAGGAAGTGCTCCACTGTGTTTTTAAACTCCACACTTCACCTTCACCTGAATCACCTGGATCGTTTCAGTCGTGGAGTTTTAATCTCGACTGAACTAAAGAGAAAAGGAGCTGAGCACTTTGAAACGACCACTCGATGACATCACGAGGTGGAGCAGAGCGTCCGGAGTTTTAAAGGTCACAGACCTGCGGCTCGTCCGGGGGGCAGGAGGTCAGGGGGCTGAGGGACAGAGCCGGGCTGGTGCTGCCCCCTCCTGACAGGACGGGGGAGTGCGGGGCGGTGACGGGCGACAGGGGCGACAGGGGCGACAGGGGCGACAGGGGCGACAGGGGCGACAGGTCGTCCTCCAGGGGGACCTGGGAAAGACCCGGGGGCCGTCCCAGAACCGTCAGGGCCACATAAGAACCGGCTGGACAGAGGAACAGACAGAGAACGTCGTTTGTTCATTTGTTTTTCAAAATAAAACCAAAAATAAAATGAAAAAACAAGTTTTCTTCATTATTTGTCTCCAAAACCAAAATGAAAAAAAAAACAGTTAATGATTTGATTTTTTCAGTTTTCGATTTTGTGTTAAAATGAAAAATGGAAAAAAAAATGGATAACGACCGTTTCCTGTTTACGTGACTTCAGTGACTGAACCAGGACTGATCCAGGTCCAGGACCAGACCGGAACCAGACCAGGACCAGGACCAGACCGACCAGACCGGACCAGACCAGACCAGACCAGACACCAGACCAGGACCAGACCGGACCAGACCGGACCAGACCGTACCAGACCGGACCAGACCAGGGACCAGGACCCAGACCGGGACCAGACCGACCGGACCAGACCAGGACCAGACCAGGACCAGACCGGACTCCGAGCTTTGACCCCGAGCCTTCAGCTTCCCAGTCTGGTCCCAGTCTGGTCCCGGTCTCAGTCTTGGTCTGGTCCCGGTCTCAGTCCCGGCCTGGTTCCGGTCTCAGTCTCGGTCTGGTCCCGGTCTCAGTCTCGGTCTGGTCCTGGTCTGGTCCCGGTCTGGTCCTGGACCTGGATCAGTCCTGGTTCAGTCCAACATCTCAGTCACTGAAGTCACGTAAACAGGAAACAGCTGTTCTCCTTTTTTTCCATTTTTCATTTAAACACAAAATCAAAAACTGAAAAAATCAAATCTTTATCTGTTTTTTTTTTCCATTTTGGTTTTGGAGACAAATAATGAAGAAAACTGTTGTTGTTTCCTTTTCTTATTTTTGGTTTTATTTTGAAAAACGAATGAACGACACACAGATTCAGACCTGATTCAACATGTGTGAGGTGATGTTGTGTGATTCTAACTGGAGGCTCTGCTCTGTCTGAGGATTTAATCTGAGTTTTATTTTAACACAATCTGATCTGTGTTTGTGTTCATCCAAAAAATCTGAATCAAATCCAGTTCCTTCAGACAGATTCAGACTTTTCCACAGCCTCAGGTCGTTTCTCTTCATCAGTTTTGTGAAGTTTTGTTCAAGTCGCTGTCGTCAACTGAACGGAAACGACCAAAATATCATTTACACAAAAATAATCATGAATCATTTTAGAAATAAACTCACACAGATGAAAAAGTCACACAACACGAACGAAACACAAACGAAACACGAACGAAACACAAACGACTGACACGGTGTTTGTGTGTGTATGTATGTGTGTGTGTGTGTGTGTGTGTATGTATGTGTGTGTGTGTGTGTGTGTTTGTGTTTGTGTGTGTGTATGTGTGTGTGTGTTTGTGTGTGTTTTAGAGATGCACGGATTGCGGTTACAACCACGGTATCTGCGGTTAATCTGCGGGTCGGCGGATGACGTGACGAAAAAATTATATTTTTAATTAAATTCGGNGTGTGTGTGTGTGTGTGTATGTATGTGTGTGTGTGTGTGTGTGTGTGTGTGTGTGTGTGTTTGTGTGTGTTTTAGAGATGCACGGATTGCGGTTACAACCACGGTATCTGCGGTTAATCTGCGGGTCGGGCGGATGACGTGACGAAAAATTATATTTTAATTAAATTCGGGCGGGTGGCGGTTTAACTACTAAAAAAAAAAAAAAAAAAAAAAAGTTTCTGTTAGTGTTGTTATGTACATGTGAAAAGACGAGTGTCATTGTCTGTGTTTGTATGAAGTGTTCGTCATGTCCTTAATTAGTCCATTTGACCTGTTTTTATGTTCTGAAGGTTCAGGTTGTGTCGGGTTATTGATGCCTGAGGTTTAGAGGCACATATTATATGCAGGTTATTTTATTATTTCTAATTTATTTCAGCTGTTTGCCAACACGTAAGTGGCTATAGGGCCAGATTTATTTAGTTATGCTTTTTTTTTGTTTCAATATCAGATATATTTTAAAACACGCAGACATTATAGCGTCGACTGCCACTCGGGGGATTTAAAACTTAAAGAAAGACCGATGGAGTGAGGCTATGACTTTGAAACAACATCGGGCGATGGCAGAATGTTCAGAATGTAACAACATCCAACACGAAGGCAAGAAGGTTCAAAAACAGCCGAGTCGGAAAACGTCGTCAGTTAATTAGCTGCGCAAGAAAACCAGGTAAGTCTGGGTTTGTTACGGACAATTAAGAATGTGAACAAACACGCTGAGCCAATGTTGGAATGAATGAGCTGTAGTTTGCATTTTTATCGAGGCTCCTTAGTTTGTTTGCTGTATGATTGATCTAAAATCTCAAATCAATGGGCGGATGGCGGGCGGGTGCGGTTTTGAAAACCTTCAGTGCAAATGGACAGCGGCAGATGATGAGTTTTGTGTCGCAGTTGCAGATGAAAAAATAGCCCATCCGCACATCACTAGTGTGTGTGTGTTTGTGTGTGTTTGTGTGTTGTTGTGTAGATGTTGTGTAGACTTACACTTGATGAGTTTGACGACCTCGATGTGGTTGGAGTGTGTGACCAGAGTCCCGTTCACCTGCAACAACACACAACAATTATACATATATATATATATATATATATATGTAGGCAAGGCAAGTTTATTTGTATAGCACAATTCGTACACAAAGTAATTCAAAGTGTTTTACAGAATAAGAAATACATTAAAATCATAATAAAAACAAATCAAAACATAAATAATCATGAAGATTAAAATTAAAAAAGAGAGACATAAATTGGAGAGAAGAGTGCGGAATGAAAACCTTTCAGTTATTTGCACAGTTAAACAGAAATGTTTAGAGTCTGGATTTAAACAGTGTCACAGAAGAGTCTGTCTCACATGTTCAGACTGTTCCAGGTTTTAGCTGCATGAACTGAAACGGTTCATATATATATATATATATATATAATATATATATATGAACCTGAAACGGTTCATATATATATATATATATATATATATATATATATATATATATATATATATATATATATATATATATATATATATATATATATATAGTACAGTGACATGATCCATGTGTACTGGCTAAAGAAGCTCACTGCCTCCACGAGCGCCTGGCAGCACAAATGAACCAGCTGCTAAGGGATGGGACTCACCCTGAATGGTTAACCCAAGGGCGTACGATCCTGATCCTAAAGGATCCTTCAAAGGGTGCAGTCCCATCCAACTATCGGCCAATAACCTGTCTCTCCACAACATGGAAGCTCATGTCAGGCATCATTGCGGCTAAGATAAGTGGGCACATGAATCAATACATGAGTGCAGCACAGAAGGGTATCGGCAAAAACACCAGGGGAGCCAAACACCAACTCCTGGTGACCGAACAGTCGCCCGCGACTGCAGAACCCGTAAGACCAACCTGTGCACTGCCTGGATTGATTACAAGAAAGCCTATGACTCAATGCCACACACATGGATCACTGAGTGCTTGAAGCTGTACAATATCAACAGGACTCTAAGGGCGTTCATTGCGAACTCGATGCGGTTGTGGAAAACCACCCTTGAAGCCAAGGGGAAGCCACTTGCACATATGTGGCATATACCAAGGAGACTCACTGTCCCCACTACTGTTCTGCATAGGCCTGAACCCTCTCAGCCAAATAATCGACTGCACTGGCTATGGATACCGACTCAGAAACGGGGCCACCATCAGTCACCTCCTCTACCATGGATGACATCAAGCTGTACGCTAAGAGTGAGCGAGACATCGACTCACTGATCCACACACCACAAGGATCTACAGTACAGACATTGGGATGTCATTCGGGCTTGAGAAATGTAGCAGGATGGTGACAAAGAGAGGGAAGGTAGAACACACAGAGGGGGTGTCACTCCCAGAGGGAACAATAGCAGACGTTGAGGACAGTTACAAGTACCTTGGTATCCCACAAGCAAATGGCTCCTCGAAGAGGCAACAAGGAAAGCGGCTACGGCCAAATACCTGCAAAGAGTGAGGCAAGTCCTTAGAAGCCAGCTCAATGGCAAGAACAAGGTGCAGGCAATCAACAGCTACGCCCTGCCAGTGATCAGATACCCTGCAGGGATTGTAAGCTGGCCAAAGGAGGAGATACAGACCACAGATGTTAAGACACGAAAGCTCCTGACCTGATATGGGGGTTCCATCCCAAATCCAGCACCCTGAGACTGTACGCAGGCCGGAAGGAAGGGGGCCGAGGACTAGTGAGTGTGGGAACCACTGTCCAGGATGAAACATCCAAGCTCCTTGAGAACATCAAGGACAAGGCCCCGGCAGATGAGGTGCTCAGAGAATGTCTCAGACAGTGGGGTCCAGAGGAAGAGGAGCTGGAGGGACCATCATGACAGGACAAACCCCTACATGGGGCGTACCACCGGAACATAACTGAAGTGGCTGATATCAAGAAATCCTACCAATGGCTTGAGAGGGTCTGAAGGACACACAGAGGCACTGATCCTGGAGCTCAGGAGCAGGACCTGGGCACTCGAGCAATAGAGGCCCAGATCTACCACACCAGACAAGACCCACGGTGTCGACTGTGCAAAGAGGCTCCTGAGACAGTCCAGCACAGAACTGCAGGTGTCAGATGCTGCAGGGAAACAAACATGGAGCGACATAACCACGTGGCAGGCATAGTGTACAGAAACATCTGTGCAGAGTACGGGCTGGAAACCCCAGGATCAAGGTGGGAAACACCTCCAAAAGTTGTGGAGAAACGACCGAGCCAAGATCCTGTGGGACTTCCAGATACAGACTGACAGAATGGTGATGGCGAACCAACCAGACATAGTGGAGGTGGAGAAGAAACAGAGCAGAGCTGTGGTGGTTGACATCGCAATACCAAGCGATGGTAATATCAGGAAAAAGGAACACGAGAAGCTAGAGAAATACCAGGGGCTCAAGGAAGAGCTGGAGAGAGTCTGGAAAGTAAAGGCATCAGTGGAGCCTGTGGTGATCGGACACTCGGGGCTGTAACCCCCAAACTGGAAGAGGCTTCAACAGATACCGGGAAAAACAATGGAACATCTCAGTCCAGAAAAGTGCAGCACTGGAAACAGCAAAGATACTGCGCAGAACTGTCAAGCTCCCAGGCCTCTGGTAGACGACCCGAGCTGAATGAGGGTGAGAGACCAACCACCGTGGAAGGTGAGAAACACATTTTTATATATATATATATATATATATATATATATATATATATATATATATATATATATATATATATATATATATATATTCCCACACACACACTAGTATAATATTATGTACATATTAGAGGTGAGATGTTAAAGTGTTAATTATGACAAATAATTCATTACAAAGAGGGGGGCGGGGCTGTGCG
>NW_026571018.1:39931376-39933876 GCF_026225935.1 Boleophthalmus pectinirostris
ACAGTGTGACCTCACAGTGTGACCTCACAGTGTGACCTCACAGTGTGACCTCACAGTGTGACCTCCCATGGGGTCAGTTCTCTCCAGAATTGAGAACATCTTTATTTTCACATTTTTAAAGTGTCTGTAAATATATAAAAGTGTGTAAGTGTCGCTCGTCGTTGTTTACAGGAAATTCAAATGTGAAAAAGTTTTATTTTAGTTCTGATTTTCAGATTTTACACAGTCGAGTCTGGAGTCGAGTCTGGAGTCGAGTCTGGAGTCGAGTCTGGAGTCGAGTCTGGAGTCGAGTCTGGAGTCGAGTCTGGAGTCATGTCCCACCTCCCAGGATTCAGATCCGGGTGATTGACAGGTGGGTTAACCAATCAGAGAGAAGCAGGCTCCATTCAAACAAAACAAACACGACTCAATTAATTTATGAAAAACAAAAATCACTTTGTTTTAAACGACAGAGTTTTGGAGAAGAACATGTTTTGTGTGAACAACAGTGTGTGTGTGTGTGTGTGTGTGTGTGTGTGTGTGTGTGTGTGTGTGTCTGTGTGTGTGTGTGTGTGTGTGTGTGTGTGTGTGTGTGTGTGTGTGTGTGTGTGTGTGTGTGTGTGTGTGTGTGTGTGTGTGTGTGTGTGTGCGTGTGTGTGTGTGTTGAGCCTGAATTAGCCACTTCCTTCTCTCCCTGATAACAGTTCAGACCCTCCTCCTCTTCCTCCTCTGGGCCCCTGGACCGAAGAACCAAACACAACAACACAAAAGACCCAAACAAAAACCAGGACTAAACCAGGACTAGACCAGGACTAAACCAGGACTAGACCAGGACTAAACCAGGACTGACCAGGAAAACCAGGACTGAACCAGGACTAACCAGGACTAAACCAGGACTAACCAGGACCAGGACTAAACCAGGACTAACCAGGTCTAAACCAGGTCTAAACCAGGACTAAACCAGGTAAACCAGGTCTAAACCAGGTCTAAACCAGGACTAAACCAGGTCTAAACCAGGACTAAACCAGGTCTAAACCAGGACTAAACCAGGTCTAAACCAGGTCTAAACCAGGTCTAAACCAGGGTCTAAACCAGGACTAAACCAGACTAAACCAGGTCTAAACCAGGTCTAAACCAGGTCTAAACCAGGACTAAACCAGGTCTAAACCAGGACTAAACCAGGTCTAAACCAGGACTAAACCAGGACTGAACCAGGTCTTTATTAAAGCAGTGGACTGTGAGAAGCTCTGGGTTGATTTTCACACGTGACTCATCATCAGTGAGTCACGTTCATTCTTTAACTTAAAGCCCCAGTGCGGAACTTTTAGAAACACAATCCACTTCTCAAGAAATATTTCACGGTTATAAAATCATTTTATTCTTCAGAAACACAGAGTAAAGAGTCGAGAAAACTCAGTCCACACACTTTTCCCGACGTGAAATATAAAAAAAAACAAAAAAAAAAAACAAATATAAAACAAATAAAACTTAAAAGGTAAAACTGAAGCGACTGGAAACAAACTGCACAGACTAAACCAGGACTAAACCAGGACTAAACCAGGACTAAACCAGGACTAAACCAGGACTAAACCAGGACTAAACCAGGACTAGACCAGGACTAGAACCAGGACTAAACCAGGACTAGACCAGGACTAAAACCAGGACTAGGACCCAGGACTAAACCAGAACTGGACCAGGACTGAACCAGGACTAAACCAGGACTAAACCAGGACTAAACCATGACTGAACCAGGACTAAACCAGGACTAACCAGGACTGAACCAGAACTGAACCAGGACTAAACCAGGACTAAACCAGGACTGAACCAGGACTAAACCAGGACTGAACCAGGACTGAACCAGGACTACCAGACTAAACCAGGACTGAAACCAGGACTGAACCAGGACTAAACCAGGACTGAACCAGGACTAAACCAGGACTAAACCAGGACTAGACCAGGACTAGACCAGGACTAGACCAGGACTAAACCAGGACTAAACCAGGACTGAACCAGAACTGAACCAGGACTGAACCAGAACTGAACCAGGACTAAACCAGGACTGAACCAGAACTGAACCAGGACTGAACCAGGACTGAACCAGAACTGAACCAGGACTGAACCAGGACTAAAGGACCAGGACTGAACCAGGACTGAACCAGGACTAAACCAGGACTGAACCAGACTGACTGAACCAGGACTAAACCAGGACTGAACCAGGACTGGACCAGGACTGAACCAGGACTAAACCAACTCAGAATCTGATTGGTTGAAGCGACAGTTTCATGAACATTTCTTTTATGTTCTTTGACTCTGACTCCGCCCGGCAACAGACGATGCTGAAATGTGATTGGTCAAAAGCTTTAGTATAAAAACACATGTTTGGAAGCAGCACAAACGTCGGAAAAACGACGAAAGGAAACAGACGGAATATTTGGAATAATTTAATATTTATTTATTCTTTTTTGGGCCTGCCACTCCACAAACCTGACTCTCACCTGGAAAAAGTCACAGAAATGTTGAT